>NC_085048.1:83594263-83895201 GCF_963662255.1 Cinclus cinclus
ATCTCCAAATAACTTCACTCCAGGTAGAGAGTCAGTATTAAAGGATAGAAATGTTTATCGGTTTTGCTGTGAAAAGCCCAACTTAGTTAAGGGGGAAAGGGTGTGGGAATACTACTAAAACATGGATTAAATCCTTCAGCAACCAGCAGTACATGGTCTTTGAATCTTTATCACTTAGATGCTTCATTTGAAAAGCAGTATAAGATCATAGAAAGGTTTGGGTTGGAAGGGAATTAAAAATCATGCAGTTCCAAACTCCCTGCCATGGACAGGGACATCTTTATCTAGGAATGTTCATAGCCCCATCCAAATCAGCCTTAAACAATTCCAGAGATGGAGCATTACAAATTCTTGGGGCAACCTGTTCCAGTGTCTCACCATATTCTCAGTAAAAAATTTCTTCCTAAAATCAAATTTCTTAATAAAATTGAAAAAAATTGGTGCATAGGATCTTTTAAACTTACAGTTTGAGTTACAAGCTTCATCACAGTAATCTGAATAATATCCTGACCCTGTGTTCCTTCTGTTTGTTCCATGTTTGGAGGATAGACTCTATCTCCTTTCATCATTGTTGAATTCTTCACCTCACTGTACCTATCATTACATGAATCAAAGACAGTGTTCTCAACGGATGGTCAGTCATTCCAATTTATTTTTGAAAGAGATGATTATTACCTTTTTTTGAGGATAAAAATATATACTAGGCATCAATTTATACGTGAAATCTTCCTCTCATTATTCACACTGTCTTGAAACGACACATTGTAAGTTATGAATTTAGTGCAAGTGAATTTGACACTTATGAAAGATACTAGAAAAGTGACATCTTAATTTCTTTCTCCAGGAAACATTCATGTCAGGACAGGTTTTTCTTATAACTTTTGCTGATATATTTGTGATTTGGATTTACAAGTGGAATGGAAGCCTCTCACTTTTTTCTATAGGCATTAAGAGGCAACAAGTGGAACACCATTGTGCTTGGGGCTCTCTGATGTGAACAGACAGTGAAAGGCAATCCTAAAAGAGATAATGACAAGTAAAGGATGGGAAGAACACCTTATACTGAATTGTCATAACTGACTCTGGGTTCTTGCTCTGGTTCCTAGGTCAGTGTTTTAACCACTCCAAGTATACCACTCCATCTCTGGAACTTGAATGCTTTCAGGTTGATAGCACTCCTCTGTCATTATACAAATTGACTGCCTCTTTTATTACTCTTATTTATTACTTTTATTTTATTATTGAGTACTGTTTACTTGGACATATTAAAAAATGCTGGTGATGCCATCAGTTTGCAGTGACTGTCATCAGCCATATCAGCTGACTGTAGGTAAGGAGTCCATGGAAAAAAGTACAGCTTCACCTGCTTTCCTATTGTAAATACAGTCCTCTAAAACAATAAAATGTTCTTCTTCAGTCCAGTGAACTGAATATACTTTATATGTTATAGGTCAAGACCGACCTTGCAAAAAATTAGAGTGGTTGTGGATTTGCGTCATGATTTGATTTTGAAGCCCTGTGCATTTTAAATTATCATAGAAAGTTATACAAATCTGGGGATGTGGGGAAAAAGGGGTTGCATTTTCTCTAATACAGGTGACAAAACAAGGACATATAACACAGAATGGCAAGCTATGTCTGAGGGGTTGCCTCTCCACTTTTGGATTAGTTCCCAAGCAGTATTAGCTGTATAGCACATTAGATTGATATGGAGCAACATTCTCTCCATTGTCACAGTGTTAGGATAGAGGAATCATTAATAATAGTTGTGACAGAAAAATGAAAGCAACTAATCCACTTATTTGCAATCTAGTTGTTTATAACTTCCTCTATCCTGACCTCTTTGATCAGCCTTTTGCTGTATCATGGAATTGACTCTCTTTGTTCCTTGAGACAGGGGTTGCAAGCCAAATCCAATGCTGGCATGACTCTACTGGTCCTGATGATATTGTATGATCCAAGAATCTGGTGGAAGGAGTTATTTATAAACTGCCTAGGATACTTTCCAGTACTTCAAGCTAAATGCCTAATTTATCACTGAAAAGGTTGAGCATTGATGTGAAATCAGCAAGGTTATAAGCTTAGTAATATATAATAAATATTGATGTGGAAGCCAATGAGTTCCTGACAGTGGGATTCCTTATCACATTATGCTGACAGCCTCAAACTTCCATTCACCTCCCAAGGAAAAAAAAAAAAAAAAAAAAAAAAAGGGGGTTCTAAGAAGAAGCAGCCAGAGCCTTTCTACTTTCCTTTTCTAGAATGGGCCGTGTTTTCAGCAATGTCCTAAATGAGAGAAAACAAACTCAGATGTTACTCTGTGTTTATTTATGCTATTTATGGTTATTTATGTGGTTTATGAGGTGACATAAAGGTCTGGCTGAAAGTTGAATTTACTTCTGATGAAATGTTGCACTTTTAGTGATATTAAGTATCATTATCTAGGCTCTATTCATTAACTGTCAGAGACCTAGCCTTCCAGAATTCATGTCTCATTGATATCTCAATCTTACAGAAGAGGATACAAAACCACAGGGTAACTCAGAGATTTGTGGAGAATCTCAAAGCCAAGACTGTGGAAAGAACAACTCTCTCCTTATTTATACCCTTGTGTTCCAGCACTTTGACTTTGTCAAAACTTATTGTTTAGGTACTTTCAGGATACTGTCCTGTAGTTTGCCATTGGTTTGATTGAATTATTTATTTTTGTAGTTTCAGCACTGTGAAGTATTTTTCCTTTTTCCAGCGACTTTTGTTAGAACTCCAGATGTCGGAAGAACTTATTTCACAGACTGTTTGCAATTTCATCATGATGACTAGTCAGTCCTCTCCCAGTACCTTAATGAATACCAGTGTACTTTATAGGGGTTAAAGTTATCTCTCAATTTCCTACACAATATCATTATTCATTTCTTTCAACAGCAAGCAGCTCTGACTTTTAAGGGGACGTTAAGCTTGATCTCCTGTGTCAGACTGCAAACTGATCTGCTACCTGGATTATTTACAGCTGGGGTACAAAAAGTTACCTTTCTCTGTTGCCATCCCTTAAGAATCACCTATTTTCTCTAGATTCCTCCAGCTAGCTTCCTAGTCTGAGATTTATTTTAAATTTTGTTAACTTCTATTGGAGCTTAGGGCTGATTTTCTTCTTGCCTGTTACTAACCTGGGGAATGATCCTAGTTAAAGCTGAATTAGGTCTCTTGCTGTGCAAACCTTAGAGATCCTGATTAATTAATTTGTTTGTTGTACAGCTGCTGGTTGAATGGTTGGTATTTGAAAATAGAGCCCAGCTGCTGCATTTCTTCCAGCAGTTGTTGGAAGCTACCACTTAGTGTTTTAGCACTTGGAACTCCTCAAGTTTCAGTGTGTCAGAATGAGGTGAATCAGCAGGAAAGACAAATGTGGGAAAATGAGGTGTTGATTGTTAATTCCAATTTGAGGTTAAATTGTCTTGGTCAAACAAAGCATAGATGAAGAGGAATATTCATTAAGAGAAAGAGACTGCAGGCAGACCACAGACCTGATTTATTTTGACCTTACACATTTTGAAGGGAAACAGCAGGAAATCCACTAATATGAGGACTTTCTTTTAGCATCAAATAATTTTATGGGGCCAAGAGCCCACAGGACAAAAATAAATATATAAATTTTATTTCTGTTGAGGAAATCTCAGCACATTCAGTCTTTTCAAGGATTTCTCAAGTCTTTGGAGAAACAGATGTTAGAGTGATTTGAAACTTCCAGACAATGCCAACTAGTTTGTGTCATGATTTATTTGAAGGGATAATGTATGGCTACATAACCTGTCAGCTAGGCACATGTGCTGTGTTCATGCTATTGCAAAATGTGGAATATGCAAAATTTTCTTAAGAAATTTTGTTCTTTAATATTTGGTATTTGTACACTTTCAAACCTAATCAACAAGAACAGAGGTTTAATCTGTGAAACAGATACCAGCTAACAAGCTCCAAGTGATATGCCTGTGTTAGAAAAGCAAATTACTGGTTGGTAGTATTGCCTTGTTAAGGTTTAGGCCTGGACAAGCTTCTGTGATCTGGGACCTAGGGAGAAGTTAACAAAGTTTGGGAAGAAGGATGCCCACTGATTTTGGACACAAACAATGTGGAATTTGCAGGCTGCAAGGACACCTGGCAGAATTCACAAGATAAGGAAACTAATAAAGCCAATTCAGCAATTGTGCTGACATCAGCTCCAACTGGGTAAAGGTAATTCCAGCTGGGGCAGATCATGACCACTGACTCTCAGACAACCAACCCAAGAAACCCACTGACCAAAAGAAGAGGAAGACTGAGCATGTGGACTAATTAACATGAGAAGTGAGAGGGGCATTACTCAATAAAAGATAGAATACTAATTATTAAGAGAACTGTCTATGTATCTTCTAGCCAATGAACACTAATTCCTATAATGTATAAGTAGTAACAATTTTGAGAGTTGACATGTTTGATCTGTGGAATACCACCAAGCACCCAGGCTTGCACAACTCTGAAATATATAATCAATGCCATTCTTGAGTGTGTAATTATTAGCTTGTTGCACACTGTGTAACAGATCCAATTCTTGAGAACAACAACACTACCCACAGGAATGATAACAAGTTTGAGATTCTCCAAATGACTTATTTCAGAAACAAGCCAAGTTTGTGACAATCACAACAGACAGTCACTGAGGGTGCCTGGGAGAGTTTGGGCTGAAGTGCAAGCTCACTAGTCTGATTAGCCTAGAATAAAGATCATACCTGCGTTTTGAGGCACCTAATCTGAATCTTTTAAAAGTGGATGGTCTGGAAGGAATTAATAATAGATGAAATTGTAAAAGATTTATTATGTTCCGATTAAATTTTGAGTCTTAGCATCTATTTAAAACCTGGCCAATTATTAGCTAATTTGCATGCACAAATGCCCATTTTCTAGGACACAAACAGGTGGATTTTTTAAAGCATAATGATCTTATTAATGAAAGCACAGAACTCACAAGGTGCTTAGAAAGGTTAACGTTTGTACAGGCAAAGAAGAAACTGATGACTAAGTCCAGATGTGAGAGTAGCTCTGAGGGACAGGGATTTCATTGTATAATTTATGGGCAGCAAAATGAAGAGAGGCTAAAAAAGCAGTGAGAAGTTTTGGCTCAATTCCTGCTGAAAACTTAGAAACTATTCTCCCCATCTTATTATGGTGAAACTAAACCAACCTAACTATTTAGCAGATGATCCCCTTGCTACAAAAAAAGCTGCCAACTTGCATCATTTTGGCTCATTTATTTGGCTTGGAGATAGGAACAGCTGGAGCAAAGCTAAAGGAAAAGCCCCAAAGCTCTTTCTTCATCTTTTTTTCCCATGGACACTGAGTTTTAATTAACTTCATCATCCTCTTATTAAAATCAAACTCTTCTAATGGGGCTTCTCCTCTTCCCTGGACTTTTTTATTCATTCTGTGTTGATATCAAGGAATTTTTCTTTTGGAGGTTGAAATTATCTGGACATCTCTCAAAGCACTCAGCTTAAGATTGCCTCTGAGAAAGCTAATATCAAGATCTGATAGAGAAAGAAGCAAAGTCTTAAAAATTATCTTGAGTGGAAAAGCTATTTTTCACCTTTAGTTAATCTTCCTCTCTAAATTATATGGAAATACTATTAACAGTGTCAACAGGCCAAGAAACAGAGTTTTGGCAGTATGCAAGAGCTTTGGAGACAAAAAGAAAATGGCAGATTATCTCCACTATCCAAAGGATTAAACTCTTGGAGGGGGAGGACCTCTCTTTGCAGCCTGTGTTAGGGACTGTTCCCAAAGACCTTGGGCGTACCTGCGGGGTCGTTCCATGCTTTGTTACTCTCAAAGTGAGGTCACCCAAAAGAGACCCTCAGATATCCATGTAGCTGCCCCAATATCTGAACAAAACCTGCAAAATATCAAAGGACATTATGAGCTGCATTGAACACGTGTGCAGGGAATTGTACAGACAGTATAAATTCTAAATTGGCATATAAAATACCAGTCATTCTGTAGAGTGATGAGCTCAGTGGATCTGTCTATTTCTGTGTTACAGGATGACACAAGAAGGAAATAGTCACAACTGTTTTCTTATTTATTGTTCAGTAGTTCTTCTATTCCTTTTTACTTCCTAAATACTAATCTTCCATTTGTGGTTTTCTACCTGCAAATTAACATTGTTTATTCTCCTTACATGGCTCCTTACTCTTTTTTGTTCAGACTTTGCTTTATTTGGGAAAAACAGTGTTTCAGCACTAAAATGAGTCTTGCACTGGGCCATAAATTCTGTCAAGACTGTACACTTTTGTGTCTTCTCCTCCTCCCTACCTGAGCATTAGTTGGTCTCTAGCTGGGATTAATGACATGTCAGGGTCAAGATTAAAATAGAAACCTTCACCTTTCCTAAGTATTGCTACCTCTATGATACCTCGTGTCTCATTGTGTGCTCATGATGTTAATCTGATAAAAGATGACCTTTAAAAATTAGATTTTCAATGATTCCAAACTGGATAAAAATTTAAATGAGAAAAGGCTATTTTGACTTTAAAGCCATGAATGTAAAAGGAAATTAACCCTGGGAAGGATGACTGCAGAAAAGATGGAGTTGGGAAGAAAATCTCTGACATTCTTTTATGCGCAAATCTTTTAGGTACCTGACAAGGATTACCCCATATGTATTTTTTCTATTCAAAATATGTCAGCAGAGTTATTAGAGATATTTTTAAAGAATTGGCATCCACTCCTATGCCTGTAAAATTAGGTGTCTTCATTATCAGATCCAAGTTCTTAAACATCATCAAGTCTCAGGACATGTGTGAATATTTAGCACTTTGTAAAAAAATCACACCATTTAGGTTTGCCTTCAGTCTTCCCACACATATCTGTACCTGCTGTATTTTGATGCACTCTGCATCATGCAACTGTTAAAATTCAGTGTGTCAGTTCCAGTCACACTGTGATCCCTGGTGAACATGGGAGGTACTGTGAAGCTCATCTCTTGATTATAAATACCTCACACTTAAGACTGATACCATATGTTTTGCTGATGTCTGACCCACTTGCTTCCAGAAATGTCTCAACTGGCTGACATGCCTGTTTATTTTCATATTTTCTAGTCACATTCTTGAGCTATTTTCTATTTTAAGTAAGTGTGCCCTGATGTTCCTTCACTTATTTTTGACTGAGCAAATGTGCTATGCTGTTTGTGTACCAACTAACCCATTATATTCCAATACAAAATTGAAGTAAACTCCCTCGTTTTTAACAACTGGTATTTTGGCACAGCCTTTGACACAGTAATCAAAATTTCAGTTTTGTAGGAATTATAAGAGAATGAACCAACACAATTCCCACTTAAGGTAGGAAAAATTTTGGAGACTGAAAAATTTCACCAGATGGGACCCCATTTCAGTATTTTTTGGCACCTCTAAATTAGGGTTAGACCTGTACTAGTTTGGTTCATTGCATATACTTTAACTTTACTAAAATCATGTACATTTGACAAATCACTATAAAAACAAACAGTTGTCCAAAAAATATAGAAAATATAGAAATATTCTATAATAGAATCAATATTAATAGAAGTTTATATCCACACTTTGACAGCAACTCTACTGAAAGTTTACAAATACATAGAAAGAAACCTTTTCTTTATAGCATCTAAGAGAGTTTTAGTATATGCCTATGGAAACATCATACTTGTACATGAACTACATTGTGCAGTCACATACCATCCTGTACATGCCATTGGAAAATCCTTACTACGTCTAGAGTAGACAAGTAATTTTTTCATTAACCTGGAATATAAAAAATGTACACTTTCATTTTTGTCATCCACTACTTCCCATCCTGTCTCTATTCCTTTTGTGTTAGGCATGCCAGCAAAGCTACTCAGACTGTTTGGAAATGGAGACAGCATTTAAAAGTGTTTAGAATCAAAATAGACAAGGAACATGCAAGCTTGTTATAGGACCTGACTACAAGACTCTTAAAATGAAATGAGTACAAGGTCTTCACTAAAGTAGAATTTTATTTTAAAGGACATCCCAGTTCTGCCATGATATTTTCCTGCTTTACATAAATTATGAATTTTGAAGTGAAGAAAAAATGCCCAAGTAAATTAATACTGAAATATCAGAAGGTCATTTGACTACTAAATCTTAATAATTCAGATTTTTGAGGTAACACCTTTTCCAAATATGATCACTTTTCTCTAAAAATAAAAAGAGACAGCAGAGAACCTAGTGAGAAGATCCACATGAAATACTTAATTTTTTCATCAAATCACTACAAAAAATTTTTATAGGAAGAATGAAGTCAAAATCAAAACATTCTAGAACAGACAAGACAGCATTTGACCAGTGAAATGATATTGACTTTTTTCTGATTAGCACTTGTATACAGTCTCACTTCAGTTACAAGAACAGCACAAGAAGTGATTTAGCTCAATTTTGTTCCTGCATAGCACAATGTGTCTTATACCCTTAAAACACCCAACCAACAACCCAACCAAAAAACTCCCTCAAAACTAGGTTTTCTTTTGTTCAAGAGATTGATTATCCTGGAAGTGATTTCATGAGTTTTCATTTCCAGTCTCTGTCAGTAACTGTCTTAAGTCCTCAAATAATGCTTGGCTTTTGGAAATAGAATGGATTGATTTTGTTGATATTTGCAAAGCAGATTGAGACTTCAAACAAAAATCACTTTCTAAGCACTAAGTATTGTATTTGACCTGAGTCAAAGTTAAAGCTGAGGTTAGATCAAATGGAAAGTGAATAGCAATGCCAAGAATAAAATTTTCTGAGAAAATGCAGGGTTTATTTTTAGGATAAGTAAGTGGAGAAGATTGAAATAAACTGCAGGATTAAGTTGTTGCTAAAGGAATTATCTTTGTGCTATGGATGCTTTTGATCTCTTCTCATTTTCATACAGTTAAAAAAATTACAATGCTTTTTAGCCATCTACTGTAATAATCCTTTACCTGTTGAACCATCTGTTTGGAAAAAGCAGAATGAATCACAGGCTGGAAGCTTGTGCGGAAGAACCCAATGAAACTGAGAAAGTTTTTTCAGGACACAGCCATAATTGACTGTGGCTGGAGGTTTTTAGAGGCTGTCCTTTGGCACTCTGCTCCCTGATATCCAAGTATCAATGCCACACGTACTGATCGCTGAAAATTACCGTACTCAGTCTGTACACAGCCTGAGCTAGGCTGATCCTAACTTACACATTGGCACAACTGGTTGGAGGGAGCTTATGCTGATTCTGTTGCATTTTACACTTCCCCTACGCCCAAGCTAATCTGAGAGGGGATATTGACAGTCAAAGAAATTGATTTCTGATTTCAGTATCAGCTAGATCAGTCTATGCAGAAAACATCACAGGATCTGCATTCTGAGCCCTTCCCAATTTTGCTAATTGCTTCTACTCAGATGGTTACTCATGTTCTATACCAGAATTCCCAATATTGGGAATTTTCCATCAGCCCTTTTCTGTTTCAATTGTAGACCTTAGAATATTGACAGGTATGGATATGAAACTCAGTCTATGTCCATACTGCAAGGGACAGTGTGGATACGGACTGGGTAGGTGTTTCCAGTTAATTTTTCTTTGACTTTCAAAATCTGTATGTAATTTAACCATCAGTCTATTTAACAATTTCATTTACAGATGCATCATTTAGTAACAGTGTGTTTTTATTTCTTTAACAATATATTTTGAGTACCTTTATAAGTCTGACTCCTTAATGAACAAAATAAATGCTCTAGATCTTTAAAAGTCATGGGAACACCAATTGTTTTAATAAGTGTGGATGTATGAGTCTATTACAGAAAGTAATTCATACTTTGGATTTGGCATAAAGTGAGCTGATTTGATTTCTTTTTTAAGCCACGCACTACAGGCAAAGAGTAAAATTTTAAAAGAAAAGGAACATATTGTTCATGAGATAGGAGAATGTATTTAAATAAGAGACAGACCATTTGATCAGGGCTGGCATAATTCCAAACAGCTGTTATCTCAAAAATTGGAAGTTTTAATGGTTTGCTGCTTATTGCTTTCTTCAAAACAGAACAAAAAAGAAAATAGAAAAATTAATTTCATTACCTCAATGCAATTTTTTTTTTCATTTTTTGGTTGGTTTGTTTGTTTGTGGCTTTGGGTTTTTGGTTTGTGTTCCAGGACTGCCAAAGTACAGTTGCCTAGAAAATGTCAGCTGAATTTAGGTTACAATTCTAAAACTATCAAGATCTGTTGGGGAAGAGATGATTCTAGAAGATCCACACAACAACCAATAGAGACTCCTCAGTGATGCTGGACTCTGGAGGATATTGCGGTACTTTGCCCTTGCCCAACTGAATCCTGCAATTTTTTAGCAGCCTCAGGATCTGAAATCATGAGAAGGACAAAGGGGCTCAAGAAATGAAAATTACTTTCTTGGCTGAATTTTTACAACATTCTTAGAGTGGTGCTGGAGACAAGATGCCTTGTCAGAAATCTAAAACCAGTGAAATAAATGTGTTGACTGGTGGGATTATTATTCTGAAAAACACTGTGAGCATTAACCTGCAGTCTTTGAGGCATGAAGAGGCCTAAAAGCTGGTTTTTCACTGGGGCTTTATGGCTTTGACTGACAATGCTGAAAGGTTTAGCTTAACCTCTTTAATCATCCATTATTCTTAAAACTATTATTATGACAGTAGTTTCTCAAGTGTGGACAAGGCATGCAGGAACAGCTGGTGTGCCTCTCAAAATGCTTACAACATAAATATGAATATGCATTAGTGAATCATCTCAATAATAAGCCACTGTCTTTTTAGAACTATGACTACCACCTCTTATTGAGTGTGCTGCTGATTTCTGCCTGGGCTACTTAATTTATTATCACAAAAAGAAATATTAACACTAGAAATATTAACACTAAATCAGCAGTTTTCCAGTGGCTTAGAAGCAGGAGTCAAGAGTTCCCCTACTACTACTCCAGAACACAAGCAAAAATTTGTCAATAATATTTGATGCACTGGGACAGTGAAGGCTTCAGTGTCACCTTTCAGTGAAAACCCATCAATTCCTCAAAACCAGAGTGAAGCTTCCCCAACATGAACTGCAAATTAATACAACTTATGCTGAAGTTTCAGAACCTCTATGACTGGGTCTTTTGGAAGTTGATGAGTTGTTCCATGAAGTCTAACCCCTTCTGCTCCCTCTTCTACTTCCTTTACACCTTCTCTACCTCTTTAATTTCTTTTTTTTCTTCTTCTTCTTTTTTAAATCCAAAGCATCATGAAAATATAGAACATTTTTAAAGGCAGTCTTCTCTGGATTCATCTCACCTCTGAATAATTTATTAGGCGGTCTGATAAAAATACAGACACAATACCATTCTACATGCATTAGTGACACACAAATAATAAAAAGATCTACAGACTCTTCACTGAGTTTGATAACATCCTTTCTCATCAGTTTCAACTTTTCTAGATTATTTTCCTTTCCTTACACTTAAAAATAGGGGGTACTTGCAAGTCTGTGTGTTTTCCAGTTTAGATTCCACTCATTCTTTGGGTTTGTCTCCTTTCAGCCAACAGAACAGGACAATTTTATGATTTCTTATGCTGAAAACAAATAATTTCAAGCTAATTTTGAAAATCCATTTTAATTGTATTAACCAAAATATGCAAAAAGTGCACAAAGGCTCTGCTCAGGCATACAAGCTATACTCTGAAGATGTGCTCAGACTCAGAAGAGAGCTCTAAAGAGAAGCACTGTGAAGAATGTAAATATGCAGGTAAAAATATTAGATAAGTGCCCTAATAAAGCAGATCCAGTGTCTCAGAGGTTACCTTATTTGTCAGCTGAAGGACTGGAATATATGAGTTTTTACAATAGAGTTAAGACTCAGAACACCAATAGTGATCAAAACATGGGAAAGCATAAAGGTTCCTTTGAAGCCACTTTTTCACTGGTTTTTATCTAGACTGGAAGAGAACAGAATGAACAGCTGATGGCATGTATGAGACTTCTCTGAACGATGGTGACTTCTTTACTGCAACATATGGCTTATGTAGCCATTTTTGTTTGGTTATTTATACTTACTGAATGCACACCCATATATTATTTTACCCAATGCTGGTATTAATCTATATTTTTAATAACAGGTCAGGACATAAATAAAATTGGCAACCTAACATCCAGTATATTTTATGGCAACTGAACATGAAAAAAAAAAAATACAGCCTGCTTCATTCAAGCCTTTGATTTATTCCCATATCCCTTTTGCTTTTTTTCAGGAAAGTTTTAATACATTTATCTTTGAAAAAATATGATGCTCCAAGAGAAAGGAAACAGACAAATGGCCTATTATACAAACTTACTGAAAAACACTCAGTCTGCATCTACTTTATGTTGAAATGCACACAGAAGTCAAGATAAGTCTATTCCAACAGATAAAATATTTGCACCACAAGAGTACAGTTTGAATCTTGAGTTAGCTGACAGTTTTCATTCAGTATGCCAGCTCATTTTCTTGCTGTCCATCTTGATCTTTGGTCACCACAGTGGTCTTTCACCATTTTCATTTTCCTAAGATTTGAAGGACTACTTCTTAGAGCTCTCTGAAATAGATGGGTCTGATGTCTCTAATAGCTTGAATGAGTTGCTTTTGTCTAAGTTTAAGACCTTTTTAACTTTGATATTTTTTGCAGGAAAATAGTTCTATAAAGAAATGAAGGACAGGTATAAGGGCTAAGCAGGGCAGGCTTTAATCTCATTGACTGAATTCATAGTGAGCGCATTAAGATCAAGATAAATCAGATGTAGACCTCCCCTTCTAATAACCAAGACAGTTGTGGCATTAAGGGTGAACACAAACCTTAAATCCTGACTATTATGACACAAAGTACCTAGGAATCAATAAAATAGCTGGAGATTGAGAAGAACTTCAGCCATGACTCCAAGTCTCCAGCTTAGAGTGGCATTTAACTTGATGAAGTATTCAATACATCAGCTTTGGACAGTTTAATTTCCCCTATGATTTTCTTCTTCCTGAGTGGAAGAAAAAAATTCTTTGTGTGTTTGAGCAGAAGTTGGTTATGAAACCTATTCTTTTCCATTCACAATATTCTGAAGTACTGTGGATGCAAAAATTCTGTGGTGAGGCCACCATCAAAACAGTGGTCTTCTGAACTTAAGATAGTTCATAGGGCTTTGATAAGATCAATTTTCTTCTATAAAACATCTCTAATAGATTGGGGTTTTTTCTAACTAGAAAGAAGATCCCCCATCAGCCAGCTTTTTGTTGTAAAAGTATTAGGGTCCCATATAGTCTTTTCTGTAATGCATTTCCCTAGAACTTTTGACAGCTCAGGCTCGGCATGTTTTTGGTGTAGTCTTTTTGTTGGTGTTGCATCAAGGGCACCAATTTGCTGCATCATTTGTGTGCTAGTCATGCTATGATGTGCTTTGATATGACAACCTGTTAACTAACTAATTCCATTAGCTCCCCAGTATTTCCAGAACTACAGCAGCAGCTGTACTCTGTATGACTAAATATGCTTCTTCACCCATTGAAGCAGCTAGATGTGAATTACAGGCATGTAGTGGTTGGGCTGTAACTTAGCTTTTGAGATAGCACCCACATTCAAATGAGGGTTTTATGCAATCTGACTTCAATGATGGTGGCTCCTTTTTTATAGTGCACCTAATAAATGGAATTAAATATCTCCAATTTGCTATTGATTTCCAACGTGAAGCAGCCAGCCAAATCAGATGAGAGCAATTTGCCAGCTGCTGTTGAGCACTAAATATTAGTCCCAAAATGTCATGTTTCTTTGCATGCTTCTGGAAGAAGATGTCAATATTTTCATCAGGAGGCTGGTTCTAAATTCTATTCAGTGGCCAGGATTTCCTTGGGGCATTTGGCACCTGTGTATTAGCAATTAAGTTGTCCCTTCAGAGCACACACCCAGAGATTTCCAGCCATTCCTTTCTACATTGTAAATGAGAAACTTCCTTGACTTGTTAGCCAGTGTTCAAATAGCTGAGGGAGAATACTCTAGGTAGAAATGAAGCAAAGGAGGGAAACTCAGTGCCATATGAGAATCAAGACATTTATTTTTCCTGACATGAATCAGTGATTTAAATAGTAGTCTAAGCACACATATTAAATTATGATGCTAGAGGTGTGACAGCAGCTTTGTAATTGTTTATCAATCACTTTAAAAATGCAGCTCAGTGTCTGATGAAGGTTTTTGGAAGATATGTTCTTAATTTATTGCAGTTCTCGGCTTGGATTGAGAGAATGTTGTAATACATGGACAAATTTGCCCCTGCCTGCCACCTTTTTTCAATCTGAATTTTGTCTTACAAGGTTAAGTAATCTGAACATACTCTCTCCATAAACATCCTCTCTTGTATACATGCTTTATCACCACCTGTCTTGCTGTTCCTCACTTATGAATTTATATCCACAAAAATGATTAGTTACCACCCAGATGTCCATTATATGAGAGTAGATTTTCTTTGGGGAACTCTGAGATAGCAAGGGGAAGTGGCCACAGGAAAGAGCACATGACTGCGGAAACATAAATGAGTTCTAGTCCTCCTCTTAACCCTGCATAGTACTATAGAAAACATAGGAATTTAAACATATTTTTAAAAATTGTTCTTTTTCTTTCTTAAATCTCCCCCTATTCACAGCTCATCCTAGCTTTTTCTCAAAAAACTTTCCCAGCTTGAGCACAAGAGCAGGTGCCTCTCAAAGGAGTTCTTAAAAAGACATCTGGGACAAATTAACCTGACTAGGAGGAAAGCAACAGCAGAATCAGCAGCCCATCTGTTTCCAAGGTTGTGTTCCTTGTCAGCTACTGGCATTAAAGGTTGCTAATTGTGTAGTGGAGGAAAGAGGGATAATGTTTGTTGCCCCAGAAAAAAACAAGTTTCTCAAGATACTTCAGTATCAGAAAGATTTTGAGAAATATAGCTTTATTTTTCACTGGAACTAGAAATTATGCATAGAGGTGTAAATATTGCAGTTGCAGATACCAAAATATAGTTTCAAAATATGACCATTTGCTCTGTAGGAGTGTTAGGTACCTGTTTTCCAATGTGAAATGCATCATCAAGTGGATTCATATTCATGTAAAGGCAATCATATTAACGTTCATCCATTTTCCAAGTAATACTCAGACCTAAGGACATCGGAGAAATAGAATCACAGAATCATAGAATGGTTTGAGTTGGAAGGCACCTTTAGAGGTCATCTAGTCCAAAGTCTCTGCAATGAGCTAGGACATCTTCAACTAGATCAGGTTGCTCAGAGCCCCATCCTGCCTGGCCTTGAATATTTCCAGGTATGAAGTATCTACCACTTCTCACAGGACAGCCTTTTCAGGGTTTTTCACCTTCGTCATAGAAAATTTATTCCTTACATTTAGTCTGAATCGACCCTCTTTTAGTTTTAGACCATTACTCCTTGTCCTATTACAACAGCCTCTACCGGAAAGTCTGATCCTGTCTTTCTTGTAAGACCCCATAAAGTATTGATAGGCAGCAAATAGAGGGGCACCAACAAAGGTATCAAGGAAAATAGAAGATTAAGCTCTAATTTTGCAATCACTTGGGCAGGGAGGCAGGGTAGAGCATTACTCTATTTTTTACTGCTCTTTTGTTTCCTGTGCCTCAGAGCAAGTCTCATGGATGCCAGGACTGAGCTGCACATGAAGATGAAGCAGATGCCATGTGTTTACAAGTTACATAAACTTGTACATTTATCCAGCTACATAGAGACTACAATTTCTCCTTGTTTCCTTCAAAATGCACATGTAGTGCTACTAGGAGGAAGCCATTTAGATAGGAATCTAGGTCTTATGTGATTGTGGACAAGATCCAACCATTTTGAGGAACTAAAGACATGTTTCTGCTGCCAAGTTCAAAGTCTGGCCGCCTGGTTCTGTTTGCCATCTGGTTGAATATCCATGATGGCAGATCCCAGCTCTCTGTTATTGAGTTGTCTTGCTGTCTGGCTAAAATCAGCAAGAGGCTTTGGAGCAACTGGTTAAGCCTAAATCTATACACAGGGGTTCTAGAGATGGGAAAGTAGTCAGTGTTTTGATGGTGTTGTAGCATTTGTATGCATTGACACTCTCTGCTCCCTATAGTCAAACTGGTTCTTAGCTTGAGAACATTTCTGGGCTCCTTTGCTTCTTGATACACAAATTTGTTCCAATGCCAGAAACTGATTTTTCCATCTGTGGTTGAGAAAGCTACTGTGTGTCTCTTTCTCTGGCCATTTTACTAATCTAATTACCTCATCCTGTATTAGAAAGCATGCATGAATCATAAAAATTTGTTCTGGCCCAGAACAAACTAGATATCTCCTGAAGCTATATCACTGGGTTGAGCTTTATCTGCTGAGCACTCCTTGCACGGCACTGGCTAAACACACAAGTTAATCTGAAGACATTAATCTTCATCGTGGCATCGTACTACTGTAGAACTGTGGTGGTATCAGGGAGTACAGGGCCAAGCTCCTTCTACATGTCAAGCTTTCTATCAAGCCTGTAATCAGACTGCTAAAAGTTGAGTAGCTCTGTGTTTTCCCTTAACATTCTTCTGTCCTACAAATCTTGTCTCTGTTAAGAGTCTCTAGGTGATCTCATGAACAATGGGCACAAAGTTTTATCTCCTCCTGCTCACCAGATGTATTACTACTTTAATGAAGGGTTTTTGGAGACCCTCTAGAAGAAGACAGAACCACACTTGTGTTTCTGTTTTACTTCTGATTCAAATCTGCATTTTCATTTCATTGAAATAACAGTGAGGAGGAATATTTTGCAGAGAATATTAAAAAATTATTGTAAGACTAGAAAAGGTTTGTCAGTTGCTTAAGCTAATGTGTTCACTCACTCTGAATTCTGTAGAATAACCTTTTTCTCATTAAGTGTAACATTTTAATTAATTAAATTTATATCCAGCACTGCCTTGGACTTTACTGATGATAATTTGCTTAGAAGAGTCAGACCTTCAAGCTATAGGAACTACACATTGTAGTTAATTAAAGCACATTAGTAACACTGTTATTAATCAGAAATTATAGTATTACCCTTGAAGCGTCTTGCTTAATATTTATATATTAACATTTCAGCTACTAATGAATTGACCTTCCAAATAAATATAGCCTAAGACAATACATTAATATGTTGTGTGTTAATATCCAGTGCATTGACTCCTTTTTTTAACTGATCTACATCTTCAGAAATATATTGTTAGGAAAAATGGAAAAAAATATTATCTTGAAATATTTGATCCAAAGTAAAGAATGTTCCAAAGTAACTCCTTACAACATTTTAGCTTCAGATTCAGAGGTTCTTGTGTTGGCAAGTGAACCCAAAGAGATCTCTATGTGCTCACAGTGAAGTACATCTATTGGCATGAGAGCTCTTGGTCATGAAGCCTTAGGAAATAAAAGGCAAGGAACTTCTCTAAAGTGGAAAACCGTTCGTGTTAAGAAAATAGCTAAATAGTCTATTAGGCAAGAATTAAAACAACTGAAAATAAATTATTCTTTTCCAAGGTTTTTTTCCGAAACCAGCATATGGTATTAAAAAATCATCTGAAAACATCACAACATTTTCACTTTAGAAAGATTAAACCTGAGATCCTAAGACATCTCATTTTAGAAACTTTAAACACAGCAGTAGTTAAGCATCCATTGTAGAGGGGAGAGGAAGCATACCACAAAAAGGTGAAGACTCTCCAACTTGCTGAGTTTTAAAATTAAAATACTGGATTTTCTTGAATGGTAAAATGGAATCTGTCTCTTCTTTTTCACATTTTCTGCTCTTGAGTCTATTCTTTTTCCTGTTTTTTTCTGTTTTTTTTAATTTACAGAATATTTCTATCTGCTGTTTTCTCAATTTAAGCATTAAACATATGTGAACAACACTTCTTAAGAAGGTATCTTCCTAAATACCGCCGTCCTCAGTAAACAGGATATCATAATTGATGGAGTCCTAAGCTCACACATTAACTGTATTCATTTGCCAAATTATTACAATTACATTTCTCTTTGTTACATATAAGACCATTTTTTGTTGGGTATTGCAACAGCATGCACTTTGAATAAAGCCCTCTGATCTATTCCTCCTGCTAGCTCCAGCACTTTTGCTGAGATCACTACTGTCATGTGACAATTAATGAGGACTTTTTAAACACAAATTCAAGCAGTCTTATCCTAATGGCCAATACTATATCAAACCTACTTGGTCAGAATAGCTGCTCCTGCAGATTACAGGGATGATGAGCACCACAGTTCAAGAACTGGGCTCTCTTGTGAAGCTCCATAAAATTTAATGAGGTTTGTTATACATACCATCAGTTTTAAAACAGTCTGCCTTTTCTTCTCTTCCTCTTTAATATCACTTTCTTTATGTGTCCTCTGTTTTTACATAGTTTCTTTAGTGTATTTGTCTATGTCCCCTCTACTTAATTCTATTTCTTTGTAATATATTGTTTGGTTTTATTTTATTTTATTTATTTAGAGTTCAGTTCATTCAATAGAAATTCACCATTTGTCACTGCTTGAGTCTTTGCATTAAAAGACCACACCTGATTTGCATAAATGGTTGCAGGCTTTGTCTTGTCCTCCCTCCTTTCCCTTCCCCCCAGCTTGGTCCTATTACGGAGCAGAAGTATGCAAGGATCTATTGCAACTAGTTCATCATCATTTCTGTATCTGCTTGAGGAGAACATAGAAAACAAAGTGAATTTTTACCATCAGACTCCGTAATTTTTAAACAAAGAAGACCAAAATTCTCTTATCTGACTGCTCTAGACTGAGGTAACAAGTTCAGAAGTGTCTATAGCAAATTGTTTCCTTCTGTCAATTCCTGTCTGTCAATATTCTGAGCATTTTCAGCTAACAAAGGTTAGCTGAACATATGTTAAAAATTAAGAGTATTTGTGTCTTATAAAATCCAGGCCCATACAGAACTCCAAGTATACAGAAATCTGAATTTCCCTGTGAAGGCAAGAATACCTGATTTAAGGCACCAGAGACATTATTCAAGAGAAGAGAAGAAGAAAAGTATAGAGGGAGTTTTAACTATTGGATAATTGAAATGCTATCTCATATTCCATGTCACCTTCTAAGCAAAGCTTCAAATATATTAAGATTCTCTGGTATTGTTCTTTTGGGATCTTAAAATTTATCCCTCTTCTTTCAGCATATGTACTTTCTTCATTGAAGACAAAAGAACTTGAGGTACAAAGAAATATTTGACTTTCCGAAGAAATTTCCTGTATGTTTCAGAAATTATGTCAGCCATATTTTCTTCTCAAGTCTTTTGTGCACAGTTTTATGAGTCATTAAAGCTTTTCTTCCTTCTTCCTTACTTCAAAAGTAACCTACAAGCTTTTCAAGAGCAAATGTATTCTCCTCCAAAGGTCCTGTCCCCATTGCTCTGAAGGGTCACCCAGCACTGTGCTGTGTAGTTCAATACAAGGTACAGAAGATCCGCCACCCTCAGAGGATGAGGCTCAGGTCAGACTGCAGTCCATGGGGAGTACTCATTCAAAGTTTGATTTCAATAGGTTTGAGCTACAAGTACATTTCTGCCTGTTTGTATACTCTCCTTAGACACAACACTCACACCCCAGCAAAATGAAAAAAAAATCCACATGCATATTTATTAAATCTTATTTCTGGTATCTCTACAAAAGACATTAAGAGAAATCAGAGTATCTGTTCTGTTCAGGTGTCAGCTCTTTCTGTTTCATCACTGTTTTCTTCCAGGATTACCATCTCTGCTGCTGGTGGAAGAGTTTGGTACCTGAAACTTGTTGCCCACACAGAGCAGGCATTATTGATTTCAGAGGTAAATAGAGGAACAAACAAAATTCAAGGACAGCTGTGGGTGATATCTGTGTCCCTCCTAGCCACACTTTCTTTATGACAAAGGACTGATATTTGGTTTCCTGATATTAAAGTCTCCCTTGCCACCAAGTTTTAGGGTGCTCATAGTACATTTTTATAATTTAGGATCTTTCAGTCTGGTTTGCTACAAGATTTTACTGTAAAGGTTTTTTGTCTATTTCTTCTATCCCTATTCCTAGCTTATGTGAACATACTACCAGCTATTGAGTCACTGACATTTAACTTTTCTTCTTAAGGCTACTGCCTGCCCCTGGAAACATGCAATATAAGCAAATACCTGACAAATCAATCTTTCCCTTGAGATTCTGGTGTGGAGGAATTTTCTCACTTAGAAAAGCAGAAGATTTGCCTATAAGGACTCAGACTGGGAGCTCATGTATTTAAAATACAAGCAAACTTCATGGTTTTGAAGCCTTTTTTTTCTTAACTTCATGGGTTTGAAGCCTTTTTTTCTTGGTAATTATCCTGGATTCTGGTTCCTAATGCTGAGCACCTGATGTTTGACAGTAAGCTATGGGAAAGGTTATATGGAAATTTGTTTACTTCTTCCTCGAGATCGAATCTTGGGAGGAGAGGGAAAAATCAGGCATATCAAAGGTACATGCTCCTCAGTTTTCTTAGTACAGTTTTATTCAGACTCAGGCATCTATTACCCTCCGTCCTTATTCTTAGACATCTCATTAACCTCGAGGCTTCTGCTTACAACTCTCCTTGGTAACAAACCTAACAGAGAAGAAAGTATCCATTTTAATAAAAAAGTCTCGTTAACCTGTTGAATGAGCACTTCAGCATTTTCAATTCTTGTACTTCTGCCCAGGAGGAACTCAGAAGTGGCGGGGCAGGCACCTGGCAAAGCCCAATTCACTTTGTCACAAAGATAATTTCACTATTTAAAAACTGTTGTTGAAAGATGAACATCATAATATATAACAAATAAATATGAATAAAAATACATTAAAAATTCTGTTTGATTGGAGAACATTCTTGGCTGTTCTGTGTTTTTCTGTAGTTCAACCATTTGGCTTATCCCAGTTTGCAATTCAGAAGGATGTGTATCACTTTCCTGTGTCTGATTATAGAAGTCATTTTATAGGGCTCTCACTTTATGACTGGTTGACTGTAATTTGTTTCAGATATAAATGCTTGCAGAAAGTGCATTTTTTTTGTACAAGCCTTCAGATATGCAGGGAAATGCACATATTTTACATGAATATTAATTTCAGAGAAATGAAATCATAGAAGTGCTTATGGGAAATTATCGCAGAAGTGCATTGATATGAACATACAAACACTACCTTGAAAATTATAGTTTGCTAAAGACTTCATTTACAGCCTCAAATCCTTAAGAACCTCAGCTTTTGCTGGAATAATTTTCTGACAAAAGCCTTCCTTTATTAGAAGGGATAATAGTTTTAAGTTTCCTATTCTTATCTTTAGTTTCTGACTAGTCTCCTAAGCTTCATAAGCTGTCTTATCTTTCTTTGTCTGACCCAACAGTTTTATACAAAATAGCATTCATTGCTTCAGCTAGAGATATTGAGAGGTTGTGGCTTTCCTTACCTCCTTTTCTCATCCTCAGACACCTCACCCAACTTCAGAAACAAATGGTTAGGAAGGACCTAACTTCATAAACCTTAACCAGGGAACAGCTGTGTTTAGGCATCCAGAAACACCTAAAATAGCAGCCAAGACTACTGGTCTGCTCACTCATTTTCATAGCTACCATTAACACAAACCTTAATATTGTTGATATGAAATGGGAAAGCTTCAATAGGGGGAGGGAGAAAGCTTTACTTCAAACTCTCATGATGGTACACAGGGGACTTCCCTGTATGGTGGATGTATCTGGTTTCTTGTTTAAAATGAAATACTGACTGTGTTTGGGACCTGGGTCTACAAGAAAGTTCAAAGCTCTCAAACACAAGTCACTGCCTTTCAGCTGTTAAAGCCTTTCAGATGTTAAAATCTCTCTGAGATGCAGCCTAAGTAACTTCTTTCCTAATCGTTTTCCACAGCTGAGTTCTGCTTTTCTTCATCTGACTTATCAACTTCATTGAATTAAATTTCAGGTATCTTTATTCCTCTGTGTGTTATTTAGACGTTTTTGCTCTGATGTGGTCCTGAAATGCAAGCCATCTACAAACTGTTGGAGGAGTAAATAGTACTTCATGGAGATTCCCTTGTGGAAATCTGGACTCTTGAAGTGTTTTTATTAGTGACTATAATAGGATCCCTTCCCTGTGATCAGATTTCCCTGGGAAGTCTTCCATTCTTGTCAGCTTCAGCAGTCCCATGAGAAACAGAAGAATGGAAAGGTTCATTGGAAAATGTGGGAGGTAATGTTCCATTACCACCATATTTCCCAATTGTTTTGCAATAAAGGATAAAGCATTACAGTGCGTCATGCTATTACATTGTCATGTTTTCACTGGTGCTATCACTTCATGGTCCATAAATTCTTGCAATGAAAAAAGACTACTAAACTCTCTATCCTGACAGTGTTAAATTCCATGTGTTGCCTTCTGTTTCATCTCAATTATCAACAGCTTAATGGCTGCAACCAATTCTGCATCTTCATTTGCACTGCCTATCTAATAGCCTGATTTACATCAGTAACACCAGCACAGAATTTTAGTTAATTGGCACTTCAGTAGCTAAATGGCATTTCATTGTCCTAACAAAACCAACACGTGTTTATGAGTTTTTAACTAAAACTGTAAGAGCACAAAATGATACTTAGTTTATCAAGCAACAAAACTGTTTTCTATTACAATTCACCTTCTATTGCAATTCACCTTCACCTTTCTGTTACAATTCTATTACAATAGAATTGTTTTCTATTACGATTCACCTTCCATAATGTTACACAAAACACTACTGTATGTTTTGGGGGAGAGAATAGCTTGTAGTCACAATAGTGACAGGAAAGGTGTAGACACTGCATAGATACTTGCCCTGTAAAACTGTTCATTAGATAATTCTGCTGTACAGTGGATGTGGAAACTTCTCCCTGAGTGTAGAATTAATTCCTCAGAAGCTGTGCTGTTTTATCACAAACACTTAGATGCATTGTGAAATTCACTTCTTTTTATGCTCTGCTTAAGTCCTGCTGACACCCAGAGGGACCTAGAAATAGCTTCTTAGCAGTAAGATAGTGTTTGTTTTATTGCTACAGTGTTGCCTAAGGGCTTATGCTATGATGGAGCCTTGGTTCTACTGTCACTTGGTATTGTTAATTCCAGGCATCCTAGAATGATGAGATATGCCCTTGAAAATTGTAAGATACTCTTAAAAATAATGAATTTAAAAACCATAATAGTAACATGCCTCAGGGATCCATTTTTTAAAAAAATTAGAATGGATGAGAATCCAATGTTATTCTCCCATAAGAAACCTAAACAAAACAAACAAAAACCCAACCTTACATTATCAAGATACAAGTGTGATATATTCCTCTGATTTTGGGAGATGTGTGTTTTGAAGAAAATTTCAAACTAGGTGGGGCCTTTTTACTAGTATGAGATACACAAGTATATCCTTATCCATAGCCTGGTGAATGGAAAATTGAGAATGCAGTATGTAAGGTGTGGTTGAAGGATGCAGGCAGTCAGGGTGAGGGGTGGGGACAGTGGAACATGTGAGCCAAACTTTTGGTTTGTGTAGGTGAGGAAATTCCCAGAACTCTGGAAGTACCAGAGACAGAGCACTCTGCGTGCACTGAAGTCTGGGCTGCTCTGTGTGCAACTCCAGCATGTCGGATGCAGCACTCACTGTGCAACATCTACCTTGCCCCTAGAAACCAGCCTTGGAGGTGTGCCATAAAGCTCAGTCCCACTCTCAGCCTCGGGCAATGGAGCTATTCAGTCAGTGTGCTCCCCTTCTCATTTCTGGGATTGCAAAGAGGCGCAAACAGGGAACAGAGTCCATATAACAGAAAGATGCAAATGTGAAAACCCTCTAAGAAACAGTGGATGTGTTTTGTAAAGAACTGTGATAAGTTGAAAGAGTTCATGAAGAGAAAAGCTATATGTAAAGGTGGAGCAGTGGGGAGAAATGAATACGCAGCAATTAAAAAAAAAAAAAATAGAAAAAGATATTAGAAACCCTGATTAGAATTCAACACAGACTTAAATGTTCAGCAAGGGGCAGTTGCATATACTGTAAAACATCCTCTAGGCATAGTTCAACATTAAGTGACTGATAACTGTAATAATGACCATTATTTCCATTTTCCATGTCAGCATTCAGAGCTGAAAAAACACTCCTGCTTAGAGCTACAGAGTACTTTAATGAACTTGCCAAAGACAAAGTCAAGAATCTCGTTTTAACTTTGGAGAGAGGCAGTTTAATATCCTTCACTTTTCAGAAATGATAGAATTTCTCTGAAGCAATGACAATTTTTCAGGTTGGTGACAACTTCAATGAAAGTCAAAGAAAGCAGATAAAATTTTTCATGAGAGAGTAACTAAAACCCTTATGCTTATGAAAGGTTTTGGTACCAAAACAAAATAACACACTGAATTCTCTCTGAATCTCCAGGGAACACTTAATCAGCCTTCCACAAGCCCTACTGGAAGCTGCATCCTAAAAATCCAGTACAACTCATTAAAATCTGCACAGGTCACTGCTAGGTCAGGGAATAATGGTAATGAAATTTTGATTCAGAGATTTTTTTCAACTCACAATAATATTTGTCTAATTGTTTTCTTTCTGCATTTTGTCTTTGTTTTGCTTACAGTGCAAAAAGAAAAGTTTAAATTCAAACAAAATGCCTTAAATTTTCCATCTGGCAAATGAACATATTGTGAATGAGTGTTGCACTTATAGATTGGGAGAGCAACTCTGAGTGATTTATAGTACATCCAGGATTGCATCCATTAATCCACCACTGTGGGCCTTGGTTTCATGTTGGGAAGGTCCATGTTGTTAGGCCATTCTTTCACCGGCACACTGCGCTTCACCAGCAAGAATATGGCTGCAGTGTCAGGGTTTTTGAATCTAGCTGTATGGTGTAGGCTCAGTGAAGCTCTTTTCCAAGTTTTTAAGAGGGTACACAATGCTAATACTGTTTTCACTAAAATATATTCAAATGCTGTTACATTGTGGTATCCCTTTCTGGCTTGAAAGCTTCCTCTCTTGTACTAGCAGGCTAATAACTGCATTAGAATTTTTTATCAGTTAATTTCTGCCATTCAGAATCAGGAAACATTTATTTTCTGGGTGCATTCATTAGCAGTCCACATCTCTCAGAAACACTAAAATGGCCCATGTTGATATCTCCCTGCTATTCACTGCTGACAAGTCTCCAGATCCCATGATGAAGTGTTTCCTCTAGCTGAGCTGCTGTGAGGCTTTGCAGTATTCTCAGGACTATGGTAGTTCACCATCTTTCCAGCTAACCTTCAAGAACAAAATTTTATTCAGAAGCAAAGGAGTAAAAATGCAAATGAAATCTGGAGACAGCTTTTGAATGATGAGGCTGCTTTCCCATGAATAAATTATGCTATATAATTCAATAAAGAAAAACATGGGGGAAAAAACCCCCAAACAATAGTACTGACGCTAAAATTAAAATGAAAAAGAGGACACTAAAACTCCAGAGAGAAATATGTAAATTCACTGATATCTGCTTTATGCCTTCTACAAGTGTAAGTCAGTAGTATCTATGTCAGTATCACTGGAGCCTGTCTGTGGACCTGGAGTGAGAGTAGAAATTTTATCTATAGCATTTCAAACTAGTTATATTTAAACACTTCTTCAGATGCTATATTTATTTCCTCACAGTTATCCGTAGGTAGGAATCCATGGGAGTCTCAAAGGATTGATTAGAAAGCCAGTAACCACACTAACTAAATTTATCTACATGTATGCCTCAGACAAAAGCTGTAGTTTCAGTTTCCTGTGACTTGTCTGAATAACAGGAATGTAACAACTAAGCTCTATAGGAGGAAGACAAGTAGGGAATTGAAGCTGTGTGTCTCTCTCTTAGTTGTAGTATTTTATTTATTTATTTATTTATTTATTTATTTATTTATTTATTTAAGGAATTAATTGGTCTGACTTTCAGTTGAATGCAAAAAGCGTTTTCTTAAATCTTAGTGGGCAAATGGAGGGGATTTTGATGAAATTTTTCTCAAGACGTAGCATCATTCTGTTTCAAAACCTCCACATATCTGCTCAGTTTTCTCTGAAGTTTCTATTTAGAAAAATACTAAGTCAGAGAAACTAACACTTCACAGAGATGCTGCCACCACCGGCAGGCATCCATCTGGCTGTACTGAAATCACTGCAATTAGTGATGGAGTTGTGATTAGTTCATTCTTCTTGTCCATCCTGACTCATGGATGGCCTTCAGTGCTTATATCACTAGAAATGTTTGGATGGATAGATACAATTTAAGAAGCTTGGCACACTGCTTTGCCTAAAAACTGGAGCTCAGAGCAAGGTGGGAGAATATCCTGTAAATGGTTCATTAGAAAATAAACCAACTTTCAGTTGGCTGAGGACAAGTTTTTTAAAATATTTTCTTTTCCACAAACATTTTCATGTGTAAGGTTTTGTTCACATATCTGCAAAAAAGGAAACTCAGAGGCATACAAAGAAATGTGATGGAATGACAATGCTTAGCCACTCAAAAGAGGAAGCTTCTGCTGTCTTGGGTTTTCAGTGGGAAGTGAGAAAGGGTTTTATTCCTTTTTCTTCACAACTAAGATGAAAGTGGGGTAGAAATTTTTACAGTGGGATTTTTTCTCTTCTCCAAGAATAAAGAATTCCGAAGAACTTCTGCTTCCAGTCAGCCTCTGTTACAAAACAGACTGAGCCCTTCTGCTGTGGGACTGCTGAGGGGTGAAGAACAGCAGGTACCAATCACTACCACAACAATGTACTGTTGACAATATTGCACCAACAGGGACTCTGGGACTCCCACCCACGAGATGATTGAGCAGCTGGACAGCCAGGGAGTGGTCAGCAAGACTGGCAGTTTTCTGCTTCAAATCCATAAAGTTCCAAAGTGGGAAAAGTATTGTTTCATTCTCAAAATCTACTGATATCCCCCTTTCCATGTTTGATCTATTTCAGAATAAAGGTGAAAAGGCACTACCAGTTTCAGCTAGAAGCACTCCAATTCTCTACCTGTGTGTTGAATATTTGCTGCGGCAGGTCCTCTCTTTTGACTATGCTGCTTTGGAGCTCCCAAATTAACTTTGCTATGACTGAGGCTTAACCAGTAGGACAGAAAAAACAGGAATACTGCAAAGTAATTAATTGAAGTCAGATTCAGGTCAGTAGTTACTGATGAAGAGACTTTTATTAAGCAAATTCAGCATTTCTAAGTAAGAGAGGTGAAGAAAGATGTGAAATTCAACATCAGAAAAAAAAAGGATGACTGTATTGATTTATTATGCTAAAATCTGCAAAAAAATAGTCTCAAATAAATGTGCACTTTTAGGCTACAGAGGTTTGAACTCCACTTGCAACTGCCTCCAGTGACAGACCAGCTATATGACACCTCTCAGCTTTAGAGGCCTTATACTGGTGCTCTTTTGAGTGAAAGACCAACCCTGAGCAACAGAAGTTATCTAATCTCAGTTGCCAAGCAGTTTTCCAGATTTTATACAAGCTCTTTGCTTCAGCATTCCATGTGTCACATGCAACTGGACAATGGATAGTTGCTCCAAAATTTAGACTTCATATTTAGATTTCATGTATGTCCTGAAGAATCATGAGATTCTGCACAAAAATTTCCACACTCGTAGGCTGATCCCATTGTAATCTCTACTCTGGCTATGCAGCCATAAGGAGAGAGGAACACAGGCCCCCTCAGCCTACAGCTTAAAACTTTATTGTGTGTGATCTCAAAGTGTGCAAGAGAAAGAGATGACAGCTTTGTGCTGAAAAAATATAAAGTGTGAAGCGAGACCTTACAGGTACAACTCTGGTAGATAGTGAGTGTAGGTGGGATTGCCTTGGACTCTCTCCCTGCTTCACTTCCCAGAGCTGTTGAAGTGGGAGAATGGCAACCACTGGCACTTATTATGGTAGTTGTGACAGGTAGGAAGGGTTGGATTTGAAGAGAGTATTTTCCAATGATGTGAGAGGAATTCATAGTAACAGGAGCTGTGATTTCCTGTGAGGTTTCAAGTTTTCAGTTATTCAGGGAAGAGTGAATGCTATTTATAAAATCAGGATACAATTTTTTCAACTGAAACATATTATACATTCTAGATTTCCATTAGAAAGCAATGAAGACATTATAGGTGAGATTGTTTTAAAGCATTACCTTGGGCTGAAATTGAATGGAAAGATGAATACAAAAGAGCACTTAGCACTTGTTAAACGAAAATGAGGTTTCTCTTTTCTGCCATCACTTGCCTGTTGGAAAAGCTGGGTTCTGAGTTTCTAAAACTTTGAAACTGTTTTCAGAAAAAAACTTCTGCCATTTGGCAAGAAGCACTTCAATTTCTGCTTGCTATTAAGTTCACCTTGTAATCAAATTTTGTATATTTTGTACAATTCACAGACTTTAATATATGCTTAATAATGCAAATTACATCTTCAAATGCATACTTTTAAATTTCTAGCTGTAATTTTTCTTCTGTTATTACAATCTCATACATTAATTTACAAAAAACATAAATATTTTATTTGCAACTGTCTATCTATCACCAGATTTTTTCCCCCTTTTTCTATTTACTGATTTTCATCTGTCTTGCCTGATTGTGCCTTTGCGATCTTCCAGGATGTGAAACAACTCCCAGCTGTCATTCTCTATTTAATTTCATTCTTTCATTAGATTTAGTTTGGTGAGTTACAGGTTTTCAATGTATGAAACGGAACTTTCAAAGAGTCAATGCATTCCTGTCTGGTATTTAATTCTGTGTGCACATAATGAACAAAATGCACCATCTTCCTAAATAAAGGTAGTCTTTGTTGCCCTTATCTTGACCTCCTTTTGAATCTTGCAGCTTGTTTAAGAATGAAAGAGAAAGAGAGATAAAACCTATGCCATCAGGAGTTGCAAACACATGGTACTAGGAAATGTAGGTGCATGGTATTTGAAGGCCAGAATTGATTTTTTGTTGCGTTTTAAAAATTTTTTTTGGTTTCTTGTCTGTTTTTTTTCCTTTAGTATGTAAAAGAGATCCTTTATAATAAATTAAATAATTGACCATTTATTATAGGAAATGCTACCACTAAACATATGCATTGTTGCTTACCACATCTATTTTGTTTGTCCAAGTAAAAGATATGACATTGCTTCCTTTGTGCAGTCTTCTATTTTTCCAAACTATTGTACTTCAAGTTTTTTGAGCAAAAGTTAGAAAGAAAGTTATCAAGGGTATTGACCAGCTCTCATAGGAAAAAAGAAAACAAAACTTCTAATGACATAATAGTTTGTGTAAGTGTTTTTTAGAGATAAAAGACTGTGATTTTTAGGATAATCCATCAGTGTTAGTGTTATCAAAGCTGTCATGAGAATTGTTTTAGAAGTAGGGTCTTTACATTAAGGGGGAAAAAGAGTACCATTGATCAAAACCAGAATAATTATGTTGGTTTTGATTGCATGCATTCTCTTAATGACATGTTTCCTTTCTAAATGAATGCCCACACATACATAAATAGATGCAGCAATAAGCAAGGAAATTAATTTTGCCTAATAGCCATGACCAGTCTGACACAATCCCTGTTCCAACAGGGACTGTTTTGCAAAGATCAGTTTGTGTCCTGAATTTTAAAAACATCTCTTCTATTGTAAGTGGTCCATCAAAGGAAATGTGTATCACAGACTGGGAAAATGCAAAATTCTTGGAGATAAATAGATTAATATGATAACTTATTTGGAAAATATAGTCTATGCCAGTCCTGTAGGAACACATTAGCAGTTGAGAAAGTTCTTACTTTTTGTACTCCTGAAAAATTTTGAAATGGCTGCACTAGAACATGAGTTTGTGATGTATAAAACTTGCACATAAATATTAATCATAGAAACTCGTTTTTGTTCAGAAAAATCCACACTGAGCAGTCCACTTCTGGAATATGAAACTTTTTCCTTTCCTGTACTTAATCTAAATGTGCATATATGGACAGGTATGGACGGTGGGACAGGTTCAGGAACACAGAGTTTGGAGTAAGTAGATGAAATTCTAAGGTTTGTATCAGTAATATTACCATGGGTCTTCTCTCTGTAACAACTTCCATGAGAGACACTGACAAGGACTTTTTCTAAATTTCTTCTTGTTTCACTTATTGTCTAAAATTTTATTATACCAGCAGTGCCTAAAATTGAATACTTGTCAGCTGAAGACCACAAAACATTTGATGTGGATTGCAAAATCCCTGAACAAAAGTCACTTTAGCATCCATTTAAACCCTTCTATAAAACAGAATATTAATTAGTACCATATGCTAATTCTTCATACTAGCTTAGATAGGCAAGAATACAATGCATTCAATTCAGATGTCATGTCTATTTCACCAAACCTGCAAAAGAAATTTTGGGAGTAAATTAGAGTTAGAAGATAAAATGTATGGAGAGACCGTGATGTTCTAGCAACCCAGTGTAGCACAAACCTTGGCTTCCTATCACATGTGGAAAAGAGCACCTCCAACAAATGTGACACCTACCAGCACTAAAAGCTCTGGATATTTCCTGGCTTAGAGCCCTGACTGGTATAATAACCTACAGCACCTGAACATTCCTGATGGCAGCACTGTGATCAGGAAGCTAATTAGCTAGGAAAGGGAAATATTAACTCATCAATTACTGACTGATTGCTATCCCATTATGTAAGGAAGCAATCATGCAATGGAAATGTACAAGCCTGGAGGATTCAAAAAGCCCAAAGCAATTTTGTGATCATAAATTGGTCCAAACACAGGACAAAAAGAACAAATAAGAGGTCAAGTCCTAGCACTGAGGGGCATCCTGCATTCATGAATAACCAACATGTTTGAAGTCAGTGCCTGCTAGTGAGAGAAGAACCACTGTGTTAGCAAATCAGTGACCCCCATGTAATGGGGAAAGCTGCAACAAAAGTGAGTGGGTAAATTGGAGACTCTAAGGTCAGCAGCAGCAGCTTTCTCTCTCCATTCTTCAATAACAGCAAACAGAAAATATGTTTCTGGGAAGTTCTCTGGCTGATGTGAAATTAAAAATGAAATATTTATTTTTGTATTAGCTTTTCTTTTTCTTTTTTTTTTTTTTTAATTTTTATTTTTCACTTCTGCAGTCTATAGGTGGAGAAAAGCCTTGGAAATATATTCTTCCTTGTGGCAGTACTTTGTGTTATGTCAGCTGCAAATTTAACCTACAGATGTCAATGGAAATGTGACCTCTGTTGTTCTGCTCTGTGGGACTGACTCTAGTATGGATTTATTCCTTGTGAGAAGCATACCTAGAATTAGTTCTATATTTCAGAGAGACATTCTCTTTCAGTTGCATAGTATTTATATATATATTTTAGAAGTGAACAAAATGCATCTATAGTATTTTTGGTACTTTTAAACCTTAAAAGAATATGTCATGATATAACTTTCCACAGGCCGACAACTGTAGATTTTTATCTCTCAATGATATTCAACTCAACCTGCTGAAAACATTCTGCGAGGCTTACCTAAAGCTTTAATAAATCAAGATCACATGCTCAGTTCAAGAGATATGACAAACTAAATGCATTAAGAGTTGAAAAATGTCTGTTTACAGTGCTTAGTGTTTGCAAATCAGTTTGTATTTACCTTCAGATTGAAACACTGCTCTGTATAGAGATCTATATTAATTTCCATGATTTTGTAAATTGCCATTAATATTTGCTCTGATTTAGTTTTGCTGGTTTTGCTGATGATAGCACTTCCTTATTTCAACAGACACAAATAATACTCATGCAGAAAACATCATTTAGTGAGAGTGAGATATATTGATAGATTATGGAAAATACTTGCAATTTTACAAAAGCATGCAAGATATATTCATCATGTTTAAAAAACAGTATACTTTATATGAACTTGCATGTAAAATTACTCTTCAGAAAACTGGGAGAAGACATTGTTCTTCCAAGAGTATGGAACTGATTCCAGAATAGCATTGTATGTTACCAAAGAAACCAAGTATTCCAACTACTTTATGAAACTGCTAAACAAAACTGTTTGGTTGAATGATAAACCCAAAAATATCAGAGTTGGTCAAAGATGTATTCCAAAACAATTGTTTGTTATGGGGAGAGGCCACTTAATTTGCCACAAGCCTCAAATCAAGAACATAGTACATGAAGTCTCACCTGTGCACTTCTGTAAGCTGAGCTCCTGGCCTACACTGCATGAAGGGTCACAAAAAGGCATTCTGCCTTAGGCTGAGAGCTCTTGGCTGATAAATCCCCTCTTCTAAGCATAAAATCATAACGGACTGGATGAGATTTAAGGTGTTTAGCACTTTGTGTCCCATAAATACCTTGAAAAACATTAGGACCACTTTTGTTACCTTTCCATTGTGAAAATTAACCATTTATAGCTAATTCTTCTTATCCATGTTTTATTCATTCTCATGCGAAGTACTTTACTTGTGCCCTGTGGTAATGTATCTGCCAACAAACAGTTGGATAAACTGTTCTGGAAAGCAGACCAGCTGGAAATGAATGGTGCAGTGAGAGACTGACACATGCTTTTTTGGGTTTTCAGAAAGCTCAAAATCTGCACCAGTAACCTCTAATAAATCAGAAGCAAAAAAGCCCCATTGCTTCAGCAATAACATCACACACAGCAGAGGGAAAATAGAGATGTGGAAGTCCATCAAAACTGCAGAGGGATTCAGCATGAGATGGTAAAACCATACAAAGGGGTTTCAGGCAGGGATTAAAAAAATATATATATTTCCATCATTATTAACATGAGGAAAATTGCACTTGATTTTTATAATTCTTCCGTTGTATTTTAGAGAAAGTAGTTTCTGTATTGTGGCCTGTCTACAGTTAGCAGGATTTAAGAAATTACTTGAAAAGTTAGTTTTGATGTGTTAAATGCTGTGAGTGAAGTATTTAATACAACTTCTTCACAAGTGCAACTTTTCTTGAATGTTTTTGGTTTTAGGATAAGGAGTGAAATGGAAGAACAGTCTATTTCTGGGAGGTCTTCTATCCCAGTCCTTCTTGCATTGTGTGGCCATGCAGACATTAACGTGCTGTAGAAAAGATGCTTGGGGGAAGCTGGCTTGTTGCCTTTGGAAAAATTCACCCTCCTTTGCAAACTGCTGTTGGCTCAGACAGTTCTCTGAAAGGGAATCCAGGAGTCAGGCTGCAGCCTGAGTTAACTGTCACATAAGGCTACAGATGGCTTGTGGGATGAAACACAGAGTGCTGTTTCATTGTTAAATGCTTAATTGATTTGCAGGGTAATTTTAGAATGATAGTTTGAACCAGACACTTGAAATATTTTAATTTTTCCTTAAGCAAGGCAAATTTTGTCAGCATTTAGATTTTTTATTTTAAAGGTCACCGATGAGTTGTTGACCTGTAAGTAGAAAAAAATGCATATCTTCAGGTCATTAGCTTTCAGATGAGGCCATCTGCTTCAAATTGTTGGGAAAAAAGAAGGGCAGAGTCTCTTGCTGGAAATTAATAAATTGATTGAGACATGCTCAGGAAAGTTTATTCTGCTACAGGGGAAAAAATTATTTATGATCTCATCTGGAGATCACCTTCTGCTTCAAGCCATAAAGACTCCAGAAGCAGGCTGGATACAGATACTGGAGAATAGATTTCATGGGAAAATCTTCATTGGATGGACTGGATGACCTATATAGTCTTTTGTATCTCTAATTTTGAAGTATCTATGATTTTCTCATTAAAATATCATTCTAACTGTGTGACTACAGATGCAAAACTTATTCTTATGTGTCTAATCTTATATGTCTAATCTTCCCTTTAGAGCTGTGAAAGCTCTTTGACTGGATCTTGTAAAATAGATGAAATGAAATGACAGGTGAGTATGTTTGCAATTTACTAATCTATTAGATGCTTTGTGGTCCTTTTTGCAATTGTACTCAAGTATCCCATATCACTTCTGTGAGACCAGAATGTTCTTACTTTCATTTCATCTGTGAGGATGAAAAGTCACACAGGACTTTTATGACACTGCACAAATCTCAGCCTTGGACTTTTGACCTTCTTGACCACTTGCCTGTCACACTATTTGCAGGTCCAGAAAGAGCTGTACACAAGTGCTGCTGGACTAAGAGAGGAAATTTACTTTGTTTACAATTACAAGTCTCCTGAAGTAAACTAGGTACAAGCATTTTTCAATGTGTTTCTGCTCATGCCTTTATTATGTGATTATATTGGGGTGCAGGGAAGAAAACATAACACACCTAATTAAGTTATCTATTGTGTTTACAGAGATGAATATATGACTAATGAAAATTAATGATATTTTTCAGTAGTAAATCCTTTCCTGGTGTATGTTGTTCTTAGTAGCAATGGTAAGCAAACATGCTGTTTTCAGTCAGAGTTCTGACACAGCATAAAACCACTTTTAGGACAAGAAAAATGATGCCAGCAGTTTCTAAAATAGAAAATTCTTCTTCTGGACTAAAAGGTTGTGAATGAAAGAGAGCAGAGATTACATGATGAGGGTGTCAACACACTAGGAAAATAAGATGGGGAAAGGGCAGAGAATCTGGCATGTAAGAAAAGTAGCAGATGTATGAGAGAGCTCTGCAAAGCCTGAAAATAAGTAGAGTAACTCAATAAACAGGAGGAAAGACATGAAGACCAGTGAAAAACAGGGTGGCTTGCCAGTTGCAGTCTGGGAAGGTCAACTTGAGGGAAGAAGTGGTCTGAGGCTAGAAGGGTCAGGCAGCAATACCTCAGGTATCAGTGTGTAGACAAAAATTACCAAATGGTTGGAGACTGGTCCATGGAAGGCTACTCCCTGACATAATACCTGAGTATTTACACTGAAGGAGACATTAACAAGAACTCTTGGCTCATGAGCAGGCAGTTTTTGAATGTTGTTTTTCACGTCACTCCTACAGAAAAGTGACCCTAATCTGAACCTTAGCCCTCAGATGAAACAGCAGTGGGAATTCTTCCTAGGTTTTGCCAGTCTTTTCAACCACGTTCTTAGTGCTGCCCCGTGATTTTCCTTTTTGAAACCCCTCATTTTTACCCAAACCTGGAATAGAATCAGGAATTTAGGTCTAACTGTCTTCAAGTGCCTAGAGAGTGTATAGTTGGGAGAAATGTCTTGAGTCCAAGACCCAAATATCACCTTCACAGGCGTCTTGAACTCTACTTTGTCTCTTTAGGTATTTCTAAGCATCCCAATTCCTAGTCTGAGAGTGAGGTGTACAAATGTTTAGTACATTACCTGGAGATAATGATGCAAGAGAGAGAACTGAGAACCATAGTCAAGTTTTCTATTACCACAGGTCCTGCTTGTCATCTCAGAAGCATAATCATAAACTAAACTAATATTTTAGAAAGGGCAATCTCCCCTAAACCCTTCAAAACGTACTGCAGAGAATTGTGGCATCAGAACACTACTAATGGAGAAGCTGTCTCCTCCAGCTTTCACTTCTGCTGAATGTTAACCCTAGTCTAGACCTCACCTTACACCTGGGAAGCCATTAAATGGTGGAGGTGTTTGGCAGGAGTCCTGAGCTACATCTCAGTTCATAGGGAGGTTTAAAGTAGCAGTGGAGGTTCTGACAAGGAAAAAGCCTGGAGCTATAGTGAGCATTCAATCTGTCACAGCAGGCTAAGGCTACTGCTAGGTTGTTTAGCCAGGGAAGAAAAAGTAGCCCAGAGGCTTGGAAAGGCTCTTGTTTAAGTCTTATCCTTTCTGTCTATTTGAACCCTGTTGCTGGCTTTCTCATTCTCCAAATTCTAACCCTTACTGGAGACATAATGCCCAGCTGCTGCTGAGCCTATGTGCATTCCCAGATTACTGCAAGTGGGATAATTCAAGTGACCTACCCACATTTAGTTTTGAAAAATCTTTTGAGCCCTCTGTTCCTCTGTCTTGTCTTGCCTTCAATTAACCCCTTCCCCTAAAAAAAACCGTAACCCTAGGTTCTGCCTGCATATCCATACTCTACATTTTTGGAAGGGGCATTCTAGCTGCATTCTCCAGTTTATTCTAGAAGAGCTTTTGTTCACAGCATGAAAGTCTTTCCTAGCTTTCTCAATGCTCTGAATTCTAACCTCTCTTGGAGGCAGCAATATTTGACCCTGCAAGTTAGAAATCCAGTGCCTGCAGTAGCTTTTAAAACATTCTGGAAGATATTTAGTGAGTTAAAATGTTAATGAATATTTGTATTTTAACAGAGTCAAAATGCTTTTCCTGCTACCTCTAGTACAGTGTCTACAGGTAAGAGAAGTTTTTTTAGCCCAAATGGCTTAATTTAAGTAGACAAGAAGAACACAGATGTGATTGATCTTATCTGTCAACACTCTGACAAGAGAACAGCCTGGAGAAGAAATGACTGCAGATGTCTCCTGTTCACCACCCATCACAGGATAAAGACCAAAGGCATGTATAAGGGCCAGCTGCACCCCTTCCTTCCTCACACTCATCCTTTTCCACACAGACATTTCTCCCAGTTGTATGTTTTTACTGGGGATCAGTCTCTCCAACATCAAGCAGATTTTAGCAATAATGGAAATAAACCCCAGAAATTGAAATTCACCCAGAAAAGCAGAAATAAAGAACAGCAGAATCATCCAGGCATGAATTACACCCTCTCTTGGCAGCAACACTAGGGGAGTGGAGCATCAATCAAAACGAGATGAGCCATGCCGATTGGATCTGGGATTCCTCACATGAGCGACTGGTGCCAGACACAGCTAGGCAGACAGCCATTCTCTAGTAATGCAGTCCTATTGAATAAAGCCTGTATCTGTAGGCTAATGGCTTGAAATTGCTCAGAGACTCAGTAAAAGCTCTGAGGAGAAAGGGAAAATAATAGTAATTTAGATAAATGGTAGGAGTCTCCCCAGAATAAAGGCACTTTAATACAAATGTGTTGCCATCAATAGTGGTGTGTGTACTCTGCTGTAATTAGGCATTTTCTACTGAGGCAACACAAAGCCAGCTGTTTGGCCCATTGTGTAAGCCTCCGTTTGCTGAGTCTCAGTTGCACATGCGAGGCATCAGGCCCAAAAGATTGGTTTCACATTGAAAATATGAAAACATTCAAAAAAACACACAAGAAAATGGCAGGGAGACAGACTGGCAATCACACAAGGAACTGATTATAGAGTGCTAATAATAAAAGTATCATTGTTAAATTACTGCCAGATGGACCAGGTACAGCTACTCATGAGACACCTGTTTTACTGGGATGTGAAGCAATTCCAATCAGACAGAGTACAGCTGTAGGATGGATGGATCCAGGCAGACACTGTGGAAGAACACACATACTATGTGGATTAATTACCAGACAAGTGTGGTGTGAAACATATCTTCTTTACCAAGGTCAAAAAAATGCATCTAGCATATTTTCTACTGTGCTGGGCTACTTCTACTGTCTCATGCTGAGTTCCTGTAAAAAGCAAAATCTGCAGAGTTTTGGATGTTTGCTGCATAGATTATATAATACATTTTGACCTGGGTTATAGTCTGGTGAAACTGTCAAAGCTAATCTTATTTTTACCATGAGAGGATATATCTCTGCATAATTCTGAGTGTTATGGAACAGCACCAGTATGAGCAAGGTCTTTCTAAATGTAAAAGCCTTAAATACACTCCAGAATACTTAGTTATACAGGTAGATTTTATCTACTACTGGCTGTGTACAGACATTCTGTAAACAGCATTGCTGAACTCTTGTATACAGCAGAGCAACTCCAGGGGAAAACACCTACTGAGTTCTTGGGTTTCTCATGTTCATCCCCTGAATCCACCGATCTAATATCAATCTTTGTATAAAGAGAAATACAGAGGATGCAGTGAAGGAAAGTCATGCCAAGGTGAAAGTACTTTCAGCAAATTCTCTTCTCAAAATATATGCACAGCTTTAAAGATATTTCCTATAAGATGCACTGAAAGATGTCTGTACTTATTTCATTGATTTATACTGTTTCAACCTTCCTGTCCTCAGAGGAGCAAATCCTGATTATCTCTTGTATGAGAAATAAGAATCTGGCTTCCCTGTATTTCTTTCTTTTGCTTGTTTTGTTTTCTTTAGGTTTGAATAATAAAGACTATATGCAATTATTATTATCATGTATAATGAAATGATACTATGAATATCATTCCCTCAAACATGTTTTGGGAGGAAGAGGGAACCAAAGCAGAACAGTAGTTTGTGTTCTTTGCCATATGGTTAACACACAGGTTCTTTGAAAGGGCCATAAAGTAGTGCTAATGGACTATGTTGTCAGTTTGCACAGTATGGGTGAATGTCATGCATTCAAACCAGAAAAATCATAGGACACTTTTCTGAATTTCATTATTTTGCATTCTATCCATGTTGCAACTAATCACTATTAATTTTCCTTAAGAAAACCATGAGGAATAAAAGTTACTATTTAAAAAAGCATACTAGTTTACAGATAAACCTTCCTTTTTTTTTTTTCCTCACAAACACCACTTCATGTCAGCTTAGCATGACCAAGTACAAAACAAATAATGCAGAACTAGCTCACGAGGGCCTTGGAGACTCTGTGTTTAGACCACCCGTTCTATATTTCCAAACTTGCTGAGAACTACATTAGGATCAACTTTAATTTGTTTCCTCTAAAGTGAAAATTTTCTCTTAAAAATATCTTGGTAAAACTCATAAATGTAAGAGAAGCTGTGCTTGTTAAGAAATGTCAAATGTGAGATTACAGAGCAGAAAATAAAGAAGGATCTGAGAACTGTACTGACATACAAACAACAGGTTGGAGTGGATTTTGGACTTCAGCTCTTGAGCTTCAGTGAAAGTCTTACGGCTGACTTGGAATTGAATCTGAAATGGAAGTAGAATGGAACAAGCTGAGCTGGGCAGCTATTAAAAAATATTTTGAAAGTGTAAAAGGTTAAAATGACCCAGGAACTAGCAGTCAAATAGCATTCAGGTGAATTATGGTTACTTCGAATCAGGGCTTATATTGATGTTTTCAGGCACATTTACTCTTCTCATCTGGCTATCTTTTGAGAGGCCATTGATCTCTGAAGGAGATCAAATAAGATTACCCAGTTCTGAGTTATGTAAGCAGAAGATCAACAGCCATGCTTTTTGAAAGTGAGGATGAAAAAAATACCAAACTGACAACCCTCTGTATTTCATGTTCTGAAATCTTCCTACTGTGAGAAAGAAAAGAAAAAGCAAAGAAACTGAAATGAGGGAATTTTTAGCAAAGCCAAACATTATCCACTGTTGTAGACAATGGTTTTGTCGGTATATAAACTTATCTTACTATTAGCTGCAATTCACTTTTCCTCCTTTTGTAGCCATCTCATAAGCCTACAGGTAAATTCTTATGATGGATCTCTGATTCTACCATGTTATTATATTGCTTTTTGAGTGTGGAAAAACAAAAACAAAAAAATCCCTGTGTTATGCAAAACCAAGAAATAAAACAGCAACAGACCACATGTGCATATTTCACAGCTAGTAGCTTTACTGGCTATGTATCATGATTTTGTAATGATCTCACAGTAGTAGACATTATTATTATAATATTATCCTAAACCCTCTGCAACTGGCAAAGTATTAAAACCTTTTCCTCACATGAGAAGAAGAAAGAGGATGGGGAAAGTTATATTCCTAATTGAACCATATGCTAAAATCTAACCACTTTTGGCAGATAGTTGTAACCCTATGGTTTCCAGATACCCAAATTTCTGCCATTTCCTCTATGCATGCAGCTACTCATACCTTTACTCTTAACATTTATGATTTCAAGAAGTACTTGGGTATCCACTTGACTGCCTTGACTTCTGGGACTGATTCTGTGGATGTTCTTTCAGAATGATGAAGAGGCTATCAGCAGGAAGAAATGTCTTCCTGTCTCTTACACAGGAATTCAGCTGTTGTAGCACTTACTTGCAGTTTCTGAGATATGGGTTTATAAAGTCCTTCAGTCTATTTTATGATAAGGATTTTAATGCATAGCCTCCAGAGGTGTTGTAGAAGCCTTGTGTTGTGTGGGGCGTATCCTGAGTCTCAATTCTTCCACACAGCTCTTCTTCTTTGTATAAAGCAGGGTCTGGGAATTTTGTTTGAGATGAGACCCCACACAGTACCATTTAGAAGCTTGAGAAGTGGACCCATGAGAACCTCATGAGCTTCAAGTCCAAGTGAAAAGTGTTGCACCTGGGTTGGGCAATGCCAGATGTGAGTTCAGGCTGGGAGAAGAACTCATTGGGAGCATTTCTGTGGATAAAGGCTTGGGGTTCTGGTGGACAAAAAGCTGGAACCGAACCAGCAGTAGGCACTTGGAGCCCAAAAGGCTAACTGTATCCTGGACTACATTCAAAGAGGAGTAGCCAGCAAGTGGAAAGAGGTGATTTGCCTCCTCTGCTCTGTCCTCATGTGAGACCTCAGCTGGAGTCTCTCCAGGGCTCCGTTCAAGAAAGACTGAGCCTGTTGGAATGGATCCAGAGGAGTGCCATGATGACAAGAAGAGGACTGGAGCACCTCTCCTGTGAGGAAAACTGAATTGGTGTTATTCAGCCTGGAGAAGAGAAGGCTTCAGGGATAACCCACTGGGACCTTCCATGATCTAAAGAGAACTTATAAAGAAGAAACACAGGGAGTTTTTATAAGGGCAGATAATAATAGGACAAGAGGGATCTACTTTAAACTAAAAGAGGGGACATTTAGATTAGATGTTAGGAGAAATTCTTTACTGTGAGGGTGGTAAGACATTGGAACCGGTTGGCCAGAGAAGCTGTGGATGCCCCATCTCTGAAAATGTTCAAGGCGAGGTTGGATGGGGTCCTGAGCAATTTGATCTAGTGGGTGGCATCTGACCCCATGGCATAACACTTGCAACTAGATGATATTTCAAGTCCCTTCCAACCCAATTCATTCTATAATTCTGTGATTTTATGCTATCATGCTGAATATTAACATGCTAATCCTCCCTCCTTGTGACACTAGCTCCAAGTGCCTATAAGGTGCATTGAAATGGATGTGGAATTTTTTTTTCCAGTGGACAAGACTTCCCTCAATGATGAAGTTGGAAAGTGCTTTGAAGCAAGCTGCTCTCGCTAAACATAGCCTAACAATCTCTGTAATCAGCAAGGAGAGTGGGAAAGAAGAATGACACCTTTCCTTTGCAGGAACCTTGACACAGTATAAACCAACCATCAAAGAAGTCAAGCTTAAATTTTTATTTTTTTTTCACACTGGATTTTAGGATTTTCTTTCTGTAGCCATGCATTCCTTTACCATTATGTGTCTAAAAAGACATGTGGGGGAGGACTAAATTCTGGTATCCTGGCAAAATCATTGATTTGGTACAGCATATCCACACCCACCTAATTTTCACCAGCAGGTTCAATTGTGAAGTCCATGTTTGTATTTATCCTAAATGGCCATGTAGTGTTCCAAAGTTGGCTGCATTTTCGAGGTAGAATCAATGTGGTTTCATACATAACTAGAATCTGCAATTAAGCACCTTCAAGGCTTAGTGTAAGCTGCATGTAAGTGGGAGAAAGCAAGGGACCTCTGTGACCAAAATAAATTGCCCCATCATCATTTGTCTTTTGTGTAGCAGATTACACGGGTGAAGAGAGACAAGAGTTTGGGATTCTGGTCAGTCTCAACACAGACATGAGAGAAGCACCTTGCTGACCTTCTCACATTCTACCTGGAGCCTGGTGTGCCTCTGCTGGCTTAGAATCTAACCCTTGCTTTATAAATCTGCTCCAGCATGCAAAAGTTTGTTAAGCTGAAAAAAAACAAACAAAAAACCAAAAAAACCCACAAAAAACGGCTGATATGTCTACATGTTATTTACTGCATATTAGTAGCATAGGGAAAAGCATCAGTGAGCTCTGCTTTTCTGCTTATTAGTTTCTCCACTGTCAGCTTGTGTCAAGGATCCCAAGTGACTGAACCTTTCAGCAGAGAGCTTTGGGCTTCATTTGCCACTGACTACTGGTCTAATTGCCTTCCAGTGCTGGACACAGAGAAAGGCGCTTAGCACAAGGACCCAAAGGCTTAAAAAGCTGAAGATAATGATGATAGCCATGTTGGTGCAGAAACCAGGAACTCCCAGATGTTGTTAAGAGCACTAGATTTCAGTTTGACTCTGATTCCCAGACACATTCTTCCTCAAATATGATGCTGTTGTCTTTGGACACAGAATCTTTTCACCTTAAGACAGAAATGACATCCACCTCAACCTGTCTTATAAGGACACAGCTTCCAGCCTGAGAAGACATGCCTTTGTGAAGGGAAGTTGTCATGCCACTGTATGCAGTGCCTAGAAATCAGAATTACTGAGGATTTATTGTAGCTGAAAAGGACAAAATCTTGCATGCTCCCTCATTACTTCTTGTCACCATGTGAGCCTGGGGTTGAAGACTGAAGGAGCAGAAACTTCACTTAGAAACCTAGAGCTGTTTATGAAATTTGCCATATGATTCTTTTTCAAGACAAGCACTTGAGGCATGAACGATCAAAGTTAGAAAAATTGTGAGTGCTTGGGCAATGGCTTGGTCTTGAGAGGAATCACAATAACAGCACTACTGGCACCAAAGCACATCCCAACAGTGTCTCCTCCAGCACTGGGATTTGTTGAGGCAGGCACAGCCAGAAGCTGCAGCAAGAGGAGCTGTCAGCCAGTCTGTTTCTCTCCCAGTCTGGGCTGCACCTAGTGTCTGGAAAAAGGTTTAGCCTCCCTCAGTGGCAAAGAACACACGTGCAGATGTTCAACTCGGTTCCAGGATGCTCAGCTGCCATGGGATCACTATGGGATCATATAAGCAACAAACCAGAAGTATCACAAATGAGCCTGTTCCAGTGCTGCTACCTGAAGCAGCTGGAGCACTGAACAGGGTTTAAGCTGAAAGGGAAGCTGTCTAAACTGAAAGAGAGGTGGGATTGACAGGATATCTTCAGGGAATGGAAAATGTGGGTGCACCTGCATGTTTTTAAAACTTAATGCCAGAAATCTAAAAAAAAAAAATAATTAATTGAGCATCAGGGAATTTGGGGTTCGTATCAAAGCAATAACATTTTATTATCGTAGAGCAATGTTAGTTTTAGTTATTTTCTATATTTTTAATCTTGCACTTCATGTTTTCATGGTTTGAAGAAGGGTGTACACAACAGTGTTGGTCAATGGTGATGACTAGATTTTATTTTTTTTTTCCGCACACGTTTAAATGTTGTGGCTATCAGAAAATTTCTGATTCTGGTCTGTGGGGAAAAGTATGATTTTTTAGTGTTTTAAGGAAAATGTTGATTTCCAGAAGAAATTGTAGTGAATATTTTGATCTGAAGAAATTAGTGGGGAAGAAGACAAAGTTTGGATATTGAATAGCTATCCAGAGCTGATAAGAGCGGGAGGACAGGAGGATGATCTTTGAACAGCTGAAGAAAAACACTGAGGAGAAAAACAGACATGTAGTCCTACAGCTGTCAGAATTTAAGGGAGAAATGGTCAGGCAGAGAAACATTAAAAAGACAGAAGAAAAATTATTGTGATAGGAAAATAATGAAGAATTGCTGTCCTGGAGAGCTAGGCTTCTAAAGCTTTTTGAAGAACCTACTTGAATATGGAGAGATCGTGGAGCTTGTTTTGTCACTAAAATGAGCAACAGGACTACTGCATTACTGTACACAAGTTTTTTTCCCAGTGTGTCAGCTGATCCTGCCAACATTGTGCTTATGTGTCTCCAGCAGCTCTAAAACCCCTAAAGGGTGCTAGAAAGACATATGGTGCAGACTTTTAGATACTGGGGGTTAACATCTGACCCCTTTTTTGGAATAACATTTGGATTGCATGTTGGCTGATCTAAGCAAGGGGTTTTCCCACATGGATTTCATCCTAAGGTTCACAGGACTTTGAAAGAAGCAAGAGATAAAGGTCATTTTACTCTTGCTTTTTTCCCTTCCCAGTGATCTCAGATCACTGAGATCATTCACCTGCACTGATTCCAGATGCACAAACAGTAGAGACTCAATAGATAATTGTAACAAGTAAATACCTGATTTGTATTGCAAAGGACTGCAAATTTTTGCTGCAAATTTTACTGTGAATCAGTAGCTGTGAAAAGTGTCTGATTCAAATTCTTCAGCTACTAATAAAGGGGTTGAAGAAGATATAGGGCTAAGAGATTGGATGAAAATTTTAAATTACTGATTTTTGAAAAAAATGTGAGTTTTTTTGTGGAATTTAGTAAGGCACAAGTTTTACTGAGAGGAAGAATGACAGACTGTTTTTTGTATGTCTGCATATATAACAGTTTTATTCTTCCTTGCCTTTTTAATTGAAATTTACATAAAGTTCTGAGTAGGATTCAGATAAAATTTTTGAGACTTTTTTTTTTGCAAACTACACATTATCCACATAAAAGTCAACTTTTCTTCACTTTTGAACTCTCCCCTGCATTTATCAGCTATGATTATGTGGTATCTAAGTATTATCAGTTTGTTCATTTTTTAAAAGAAAGAACTTAATTGAAATTGATCAAAATCAGCAACAACTGAGATTAGCAGAGCATTACAAACTGAATTCTTACTATTTCCTATAAGTGTCCTGGGGGTCCTTTCTTTTAATATAAAGTAAAAATGAACTAGTTTTCAAGTAGTCTGTGATGCTAACTTTATTATGAAGGTAAGAACAATTCAGTGCAGGGCAGTAAAGTAAGAATTTTAAAGAGAACTAACTATGAAACTTCCAGTTTGCTGACATAAATGTTGGATGAGAATTGTCCACAATGTTGTTCAAAATTCCACAGGAGAGCTTCAGTTTGTACACAATACTTCTTTCTTGATAGGGAAAGCAGTGAAACAGCTCCCTGCCTGCTTGTCTGCCAGGTATGTAGTTTCTTGATTTTCCTTAATTCTTCAGGACTGGCTTAGGTCAATCTCCTTTTCCTACAAGTGGGCTGTGAGGAAAGAGACTGAGACAGAAAAAGAACTGAAGAGTGAAAGAAATGGAGAATTAAGGCACTGGAAGGGAAGGCTAAAAAGACATTCTATTTTTACTCCCTGAGTGAGGGGAAAAAACCCTTATGTTTTCAGTCTTATTTTGTGAAACATCAGTCTGTGAAAAATAGATACTTGTTTGTTTTGGGTATCCTAGTGCTTTTTTTTGTTCAGTTGGCTTTTTTTGGTTGTCTTTGTTTTTGTTTTTTGTTTTTATTTTTTTTTCCATTCCTGAGGCTTCATCTTAAATTATAGATTACCTAGGTCTAATGATTGATAATGAGATTACCTTGGTCTAATGATTGATAGTGAAGGTGTGTGAGAGAGGTGAATGCTGTTGCTTTAGATGGTTTCTGTTTAAGAAGTCTGATGCCATTAAATGTGTAAATAAGATGCCAGCAGTCTTCAAAGCTTTCTGTAGGTGCTCTTTGTATCAGACTGAGGTCTGAGAAAGCATAATAAGAACACCAGAAATTATAATTGATAGGGAAACCTAAAAAGAGGTGTTATTTAATTTGCTTTTATAAAAGAACTTTTAAAACATGGGGAAAATATAGACTCATTTTCCATGCTATTAACCAGAAGAGAGATGAAAGTGAGAGTGGAAACTGGGAGCTCTAAGATAATGTAGAAAACTTTCTCATAGCAGGAAACATGAAGAGACCTGTGGATGTGTATCCTTCTTATCCCCTGGATTGATTCAACTGACGTGTTGTCATATGCCAGCATACTACAGGCTAAGCTGAATGGAAATGGGAGTGTGTTTCCCTTGTAAATTTTTTCTGAGGATAAATAATTCTTATTTTTAAGAGAGTGAGGTTTGTGAGGATCCAAGGGGAATAGGCTTTGAAATGCTGGGACCATCACAGTGTTTGTGTTGGAAGGCACCTTTAAAGATCATCTAGTCCAACCCTCTTTGTCATGAGCAGGTGCATTTTTCTTTAGACCCTGTTGCTCAATAACTCATTAAATTTGATCCTGAACACTCCTCTGATGTATAGATGGTTTTTATTGTTATGACAATAACTGTGATTCCTATGTCTAATAGCTCTCAAACCTGATACTGCAAAACCAGCAAGGTCAGAGGTTGCTTATTATGTTTAGCATTTATAATAATTCTGTATAAATTGTAATGCCTTCTGAATGGTGAGTTTTCCCCATAGTAAAAATGCTTTTAAAGTTGCTACATTGACTTTATGTAAAGTAATTATGCAGGCAAAGGATACAGATGCAAAACACACCTGGCCAGGAGAAAAGAGAAATTGTGGAACTAAATGGGTAAGACAAACATTTGAGTCCAGACTGGATGCCTTGGGTCTCTGTCAGTTCTTCAAAGCAAGTTCAAAATTTGCATTGGTGGTGAGGAGGAATAGCAAGTAAAAGGAATATCCTGTGACTGTATCACACAATTAGTATTCAGGAGATTTGGTTTCTTTTTTGCATGCTAGTAAAAATATGCAATTTAAGTATAGGCAAATAATTTCCCCTGGTAGTAATGTCAAGAATAATACTTTAGAGAGGTGCTGAGAGTCTTAAGAAATTGCTTTTTATAAAGAATATCAATGCCACAAATGGGAGTCCCACTTTATGATATAAAGATATGATAATTGGAATTAAAGCAGAGAGCTGGAACTGGAAATTTTTTTTTTGCACTGATAATCTGATTTAGCCAAGGAACAGATAGAAGGAATATTAAGCATTAAGAAAAAGTACTGAGCATTAGTCACAGTACATTCTTATGAATTCTCCCTAGATTCCAGTATTGAGATTAACAATTGCTGAGAAAGAACTGAAATCTTGCTTTAGAATATAATTATTTATTAGTTTATTGGTAACAGGTCAACTAGACCAAGGTTCCCATGATCCTTCTTCCTTATAAAGTACCTTAGGGTTCCTCCTGACCAAAAGATCTCTTAAATACCCATCAGTGCAGTGCAATCCTATCAATGAAGTAATGAGTAAGTCAGCAGGGCCTCTGTTTCTAATGCAGATGACAAAACAATCATGCAGATTTCTTCCCAGATAGATTATCCATTCTAACAAAACATCTCCTCTCCGGGCCTTTGCTGTTTCTAGTAATTGAGAAGGGCAATTAATCTTGAAGGTAATATTGCTGAAACCCAGAAGTTGTATATTATGTCCCCTGAATTTCAAATATATTCTACAACTAAGGATCGTCTGTCTAAATTCCCAAATGTCTTTAAACTTTAAACAGACAACATGTTCTTTGCTCTGCTTGTTGTGCCTTTCCTTGGATTGACAGTTGCTAGCTAAATTTATATTTTTCATTCTGTTTTCCACCTCTTGAATTTAGGCTCATGGTTTAATCTAAGATTCTAGTGATATCTTAGGCAATTTTGTAAAATTTCTTGGCTTTAATTTCTTTGCTGAGAATGAAGCTGAGCAAACATTTTCTTGTGAGCTTGCTTTTTCACTTTTTCCTCAGGGGAAACAGCAATAAGAGTGGGAGGAAAAAACTTTAATCAAATATGTTTCTGTTGAAAATCTTGACCCTTTGGTATATAGTCAGAAATATCAATTTCAGGAAAAACCCAAAGGGATTTGGCTAAACCCTGTGATTTTTAATTATAAACTTTGGGATTAAAATTGAAAGACTCTTTATATCCATAATATTTATCAAATGCTGTACATTTTCCATTATTTTTGGAAGCAATCTAGTGTTTGAAATGCAGATGTCATGGTGCTGCAATTCTCTGTCTTAACAAGACAGACATCTTTGGATGTAGAATTCACTAGATGTGTTGCATGGGTGGGGAGCCTGACATATAAAAGGGTATTGAGACTGAAGAGAAAAACCCAAGACTCTTCTCCATTTCAGCTCTAGTTTTTTCATCCTTTGAAAATATTGCTTTCAACATTTATCATTATCCAGAAATGACTGAAAATATTTCCTTTTTCCTGCACATTTTATGGCTTTTCTACTTAGTCTGCAGAAGATCTTGATCTCTGGCCTCTGTTTCTGGTGGCTAAGTAAAGAAAAACTACATGCACTCTGCAACTGATTGCCAGAATAGAACATCAGGAATGATGTATTTTGTTGGGGTGCCCAGCCTGCACCAGAAAATGGATGCTTTGACTTGGGCATTTGGTTCATTTCTTGGTGCATCCCATGCTGGGGAGCAGGTATTCCCTGACAGCCCCCATGCATGCAGTGTTGATTCATGTAAATGAGAGGGAATTCGAAGATAAAAATTAGTCCCTTTAAGAAATCTCATTTTGCATTTCAGAACTGACTTGGGAAATAGGTCCATTGATCTGATCCTGTGCTTTTTCTAAACTTAGAAGTATCAAAATTATAGGGGACACTCCATTATTTTCAAACTCTGTCAGTTTCCAATCTATTATATCTTCTTTGCCATTAATTTAATATAGATGGCTAGCACAGCAAATCTTCATGGGCCAATTTTATGCATCATCTATTTTAAAAGATGGAAATTGTTAATAACTTCCCTATATGCCTATACAATGGACGTGAATATTTTTTCTGGATATGTGTATATGTGTATTTAAACTAAGAGTAATAAAAAGGCAAAGCATTCTGTTAAATGATTTTCACCTGTGATCTTGTTGCTTTTCCTTGAAATTTTCCAATTTCTTACCCTGAACACGAGCATGATAGCATTGAATTAACATCTTTTTAATTCCAGGTCTTTTCAGAGGGGACAGGGCAGGCCCAGGATACTCTCTCTTGTGTTTGTTTGTCTTCGTGCTCAAACACATCTACAGCATGCTCTAAATGGAGTGAGTGCATATTGCATCTCTGTGTCCCACCCACCATGTTACGCATATGTTTATTTTCACCTCTGTCTTAAACTCATTTCTGCGTTAACAAAATCCAATTTTATGCTGAAATGCATTCTGGCACTTTCTTCCCTCAGAAAATGGCCATTCAAACAACCTCTAGTGGGTTTGAAAATTTTGAAACATACTTCTCTAAAAATTCTATTTCTGATACATTCTAATATTTTATCAGAAACTGGAGTCATTCAGAGTATTTGAGGATAGCAAACTAATTATCGCTTTCTTTTTCTTGCTAACATAAAAAGATTAAATTAATCACATTCAGTACAGCTGGCATTAAGTTCCAGACATGTTCTTTTTTTAAGAGGAGAGAGAGGGAGATGAGTGACTTGTATTAAATGTTTTTTTTTCTGTATGTCAAAATCTTCTTTTGAAAATTAAAAGTGCTAAATTAGCAATTTTGTATGTTTCCTCTTCATTTTCTTGTTTCCATATTCTTCATTAGAAGACTGAATTATCTTATAGTCTGTTTTTATAACCTACTCTAAAATTGATAAATCTGTGTTCTGTGAAAATACTTTCTTTTCATTTTTGTAGTATGACATTCTTTGAGTTGTGCAGTGAAAGGACTTTGACTTGAGAGTAGATCTATCTTATAAAGTAAAAGCAAATCAAAGGTGTATATGAAAGTGCTAGTGTATGTGATCAGAAGATAATCTCTCTGTAATCCTTTAGGCTAACTAACACTAACTCAGAGGAAGTTGTCAGACCATTAGGTGCCCACGGATGAGAGAGCTCAGACACAGGAGGAAATGGGACAACTTTCTGTCAGAAAGATGAACAGTTACCTGGAACAGTTGGAGAGTGATTTTGTTTGTTTGTTTGTATGCTTGCACTGCTGTTAGTCAAAATTACATTATACAGCTTTGTGGTTGCCTGCCTTGTCCAGAGAATTTGACTCTTAAGGTCTGATACGCACTCAGAGTAAATTTTTTTCTTCTGTTGAGGATCCTTGTCCTACTCCACTCTTCCATACACGAAGTTTTGATAGTGTTTAGTAAACATCATGAGTGCTTGTTTGGGGTATGTGGAGCTTATTCGCAGTGGGATGGTGCTGAACAGAATTTTTCAGTAGCAAATAACATATCAAGGAATGACTCTTCCATCTGGATCCAAATGTTATTATGTACAGCAACTCATGAGGGTAAAGACCTTAAACTTCAGATTCCTGTAAAAATCAACTCAGAGTCCCTTTCTAATGAGACAAGACACGATTGAAATTCAATAACAGTACTTACTTGTAAATCTCACTCCAAAATGTCAAGCAAACAGCTTTGTGTCCTCATGTTGCAGTTTTAATTTAGTATCTGTTATCATGGCAAAATGTTAATTCAGATTACTTACAGCACCTTCTATTCCTTCACTGGTCTTCTAACCCTTCAGAATCAGATCTTTTCAAACTGGCAAATTCTTGATATCCATCCAGGAAATCATTCCTAGAGCCAGTAAATACTTGTACCTGGAGAACATTTGGTGTTTTACTGGCATTGATACGCTGTGTGCACTTTGCAGCAAACAACACCTGATTCACAAAGAGCTTGAGTGGAGAGCAGGCAATGCACCACAGGGAGCAGTTCTGTGGAATGGAGCCAGCGTGCAGTGGCAGGGTGGCAGAACGACCTTTCTTCCGGAGCCCCTGGTGCCTGCTTACAGTGTGAGTGATGCCTTCTCCACCCATCCCTTATGACTCACAGAAAGAAATGCTGGTGGAGGCATAGCTAAACCATCCATCACAGCTCCAAAAACATGACCTTGGATGCTGGGTAAAAGATGTGCCTAGATATAGGTTTGCAACTGCTAATGCTCCCTTGGAGACTCCAGATTATAACTCTGCAACTAATTAGAAGTATAATTGTTTATTTTCTCTTCAACCCCACAGTGCTTCCAGTTCATGAAATTTTATGATGACACCTTAAAACTATAGGCATAAAAAAAATTGGAGAAAAATACCGGCTAAAATGGAGGCAGGGAGAGAACTCCTAGCCATCATGGAAATTGAATATATCCCAGGAGTGTCAGGAAAGATTAAAACTCAGTAGCAAACAAACTTTTTATAAGTCATTATCACAACCAGATTTGCAGTTGGGATTTCTAAATGTTGTATAGCTTGGTTCTACTGGAGTGCTCCATACTATGGAAAATAGAGGAACTGGGAGAGTCCAATTGCAAAAATTTTGCAGTCCGGTAAATTCTCAAGAACAACAACAACAAAAGAAAGACAACAGACTTTTAATTCATAGATTTTTAAGTCTGTTGTTTGTCTCTGTGGTAAAGCAGTTTGTTGTTATGTGTTTGTTTGTTGTGTGTTGTACTGAATAGCTTTTATTCAATGGGAAGTAAAAAACACTAGAGGCTTTTTGGGTGACAGCATGAGCCCAATTATTAACTTTGTAAGACAGTCTCAGCTGACTCAAGATGGTAGCTCCCACCCAACTGAAGAACTGGATTTGTCTCCCTGTTTAAAGGCAGTGCAAAGATAATAGAAAAGTAATGTTTCCTTTTTGTCTCCTTTCCATTTCACAGTTATATCCTGAGAAAGGCCCAGGATATGATGTGAATAAGCAACTAAAGTTCAGAAATTTCTCAAATTCCTTTGATGTGGATATTCAGTTGCAGTTATCTCCTGAGATATCTTTTGTCTTCAGGTCTTAGCACAGCTGGAAGTACTTTAAGACCCTCTTTCTTTGCAGGAATTTTACAGCTAGAGCCACAGAATTTAGAGACAAAAGGAAAATTAAAGGGAAGAGCTCGGGGAACATTATCAAGGTTCACTCCATGAAGTTTCATAGGTAAAACTGACTTTGTTGATACTGCCTCAGATACCTGCACACTCCCTTTAAATCCTATAAATATTACCTCAGTTACCTGGAGATTCTTCTGGATAGCTTCAAGGGTATTTTTAATGAATGTTATATTATATCAGCACCTTCCACTAATACAGTACAATAGTTACTGTATAATCATCGCCTTTCTTCCTCTCAACAAGAAGTCTGGCCAAAATTTTGAATTCTTCAGTCTTAAGGTCAAAGGACCTCAGAAATTTCTCCTATCCACACAGCGAGAGATACAGTTTGTTTGTTTTGGATTTTTTTTTGGTTTTTGACACCTTCTTTCTTGATACCCAACAGTTCTCACACAGAATCTAAGCTTCAGATGAAAGTGTTGTTAAAAACAATTTCAGGTTTCTCAATTTCATCACAGGCTGCTTAACCTCAGAAGGAGAGTTTGAGTCTAGTGGCTAGGGGACGGTTCAGGAACCATAATTAAAGGGGATGTACTCTAGCCAAGTACCCCCCCAAAAGGGGTCCCCTTTTTCCCTGCTCCACCCCGTGCCACATGACCCCTGTGGGAGTCACATGGTCCCGCCTCTGTGCCACGTGACATCTGTGGGGTCATGTGGCCTTGTACCAGGTCACGTGATGTGTGCATGAGTCATGTGACCACGCACCCCATGCCATGTGACCTCTGTGGGAGTCATGTGACCCCACGCCTGTGCCACGTGACCCCCTGGCGGCCCCCACCCCTCCTTTGGTCTGTAGGCCTCTGTCATGTTTGGGGTTGCAATAAAGTTACAGGAGAAAAGATGTGAATAACAGAAGTAGCATGGAAATGGCCAGCTGCTTTTAAAAAATCAATTTGCACATTCCACAGGGGAAAAAAAGTAAAGGCAGATTAAAGAAATCATAATTGAGAGAATTTCAAAGCAAAACCACAAATCCAAACGCCACTACCTGAGTATTCAAATTAAATGTATTTACTATGCAAAATAAAGCTTATATGCAACATGGATAAAGGGGCATTCAGGCTTCATGACCTTGCAGGACTTATTACATCTACTGAGTTTTTCTTTAGTAGCTACTAACACTAGATTTTTGTTTTATCTTGGCAGAAACTTCCTTTATTTATTCCTCTGGCTTGAATTCAGGAAGGTTCGTGTAAAATCACTGTTTGATTGTTTGCCTCTCAAATGTGACAGTCTTGCTTCCCATGAAAGAAATGTACATTTTTTGATGCGAGCAGGTCTGGTATTTCTGTAGAGAAGAGGATGGTGGCATGTCATTGAGAAGCTCCCCATGGCCTTTGATAGACTTGTGGGCAATATATCTGCACGTTTAAGCACTAGTTTTTCTCCATTCCCTGAAACATCTAGATATTGATAGAATCATAGAACAGCCTGGATAGGAAGGGACCTTAAACATCATCCCCAGGCAGGGACACCTTCCACTAGACCAGGTTTGCTGAGAGTCCCATCCAACCTTGCCTTGAACACTTGAATTTCTCTGGGCAGCCTGTCCCAGTGTTTCACCATTCTCACCGAAAATAATTTCTTCCTAATATCTGATGTAAACTACCCTCTCTCAGTTTGGACATGTCTTGTTTTCATACTCTGAAGGCTTGTGAGATACCCTTCCATATATCACTGTGAAGTACTGTATAATCCCAGAACTGGCAGTGCTGGGTGTGCTTCTGATTATATCACATCTGTATAAATAAAGTTTAGGAATCCAATCATTAACAATTTTAAAACTTTACCAATTTAACAGTAGGCTTTATAATTAAAAAGTGGATTATAAATCCTTCAACAGTGTAATCACCCAATGTAATTTTTAAACATGACTTTGTCTGCACAATGAACAAGTATGCTAGATACATACTGGAATGATATCAGAAGGCCTGATTATTATTTTTATTTTTTTTTATTCCTTTTAACATGAACGATAAAAACCTACTTTCAGTTTTGTTTGTAAACTTTCTTTCTTGGTTGATATAAATTCTCCAAATGCAGCAATGTTATTTTCCAGGGAAAAAAAAATGCCAGTCTTTAAAAATTAAATTGCTTTCACAGAAATTTTGCAACAGATTTCCTGCCTGGTAACTTTTCCATTGATATTAGATTTTGTAATTGCTCTTTCAGTTTTTAGGCACTTGGGACAATTGCATTCAAGTTATTTGACTACACTGCCAGGTCAGAAGGAGAGCACAGAATGATATGCTCATGAACTTGTGATTTATTATTTTTTTTTAACCACAGTCCTTTTTGTGATATGGAGCCTCCAAAGGGCTCTATTCTCATTTTTAAAACTATTTTAAGTACTTTCATTTCCTTAGACTAAAAGCCTCTTAAAATTCTCTGTATTCTATATATGCACCTGTACTTACATATCTGCATTACATAAATTTATTTAAGTTGTTTCATGGGTTTGAAGGTATTTAACAATACCTATGAGTTGTGAAAGTTGAGTGTGATTAACTCTTCTGTCTGGAGTTGAATGCATCACAAACTATTTTCATCAGTCTAGACAGAGAAGAAAAAAATCCCAGCATTGTTTTAGGGTCCAGTTTTCCCTTGACTAACATCTTCTGCCTTTTTGGGATCTTTCCCCTTTTGTGGAATTTTGTGATAGTGTCTGATGAAGACTGACATAATTCCTGAATCAGTGAGAGTTATCTAATGCCACAGATCTTATGAAATGGTGTCATAGCAATTTCCAAGTAAGTGGCATAGATCACCCCTTCCTCTACTGTGCTTTTATTAGGACAGCTATCCAATGGGAGTTCTAAATACCAGGAGGACAGAAGGTAAACAAGGCAGCCAATGTGTTATTTCACATACATCCTCTCTACAGTCTAGTATGTTTTTTCACTGGGGAGCTTGACATTTATTTTAATAGCAGTAAAGTTTTCTTAAGTGAAACTGCCGTTTGATGTTGAAAGAAATAAATATTTTTAGCAAGGTAAAATGCTATTCTGAAAACAATTTTCATCCACCCAAATGCTTTTCTTCTCTGTTTATGACACACTTATCACCAGAGGGGTGTTCAACAGGGTTAGTTCTAAAGATCCTTTAGAAATCTCATATTACCAGCTTCTTTTTGTCATCTAACACCAGCTTTCTGAAATGCAATATAATAATCCCTAAGGACTAGAATTTGCCAGCAGCAAAAAATAACATCTCACTGTTTTGATTTTCAATATAGCATTCGACTGCAAATTCGGTAAAGTAAATAACCCCCTTTACACATCTAATGGACTAAATGTTCACATCTTTTTCAACAGAATGGTGTTTTCCTGGCTTTTATAATTTTCTACTGGTCTATTCTGTGATGAAAAGATACTTTAAGTGATCGTCTTTATGGTAAAACCTCATTCCCCTCTGATTTTTATATTGGAAGAGGTTCTAAGGTTGATGTTAACATCTGTAACAAGTCTAAAAGTGTGATGGGAAAGTAAGAAATTAAGCACTGGAAAGGAGACAAACTTTCTTGAAAGAGAAAAAGCTCTGATTGTGCAGTACAAGAAGGACCTATCAGCCACCACTTCTACCACAAGACTACACCTGCTCTTTGTTTTCTCATATTTATTTATAAATTCTGATTTGGCCTCATTATGTTTTCTACTGACTAGGTGTATGAACCTTGCCTTTTCTGTCAAATTAAGATAAAGATATATATTTAACAAAGATGCATGTAGGGAGTCAAGTTTGAAGGAGATTATGGATTTTCTTGGATTTCTCTTTAAACAGGAAGTATTTGCAGACCAGTGTATCTTCTTTGCTATAGATGATGATTAAAAGGCAGTGAAATCAAATTCACTCTAATGAAAATTTACTACTTCAGTAGTCAATTTGTTCAAAAATTAATCAGGTGTAATAATGGAATATTCATTATATCCCATCACAGTAATTCTGTTTAGGTGTTTAGTTTAGCACTGACTTGCCTACAATGGGGGATACGGTCTTGATTTGGCTGCTTCTGTAATCAGTGTGAAGAATCCTATTGGCTTCAGCCGTGGGAGACAGCCAGAGTTATCATCTCTTATTGGAAGTTAATGAGATAAAATTGCTGAGGTCTTGGGGCACTGCCACAGGAGTGCCCACTCCCTGGTCCTGGGGCTGTCCCATGTGTGTGCCCCCAAACTGCTCTTCTCCCTGCTTGCCATCCTGGGGATCCCCCACAATTTCCCCAGCTCCAGGATGCTGCTGGCCCACTTGGTGCCTTTACCCATCTAATGAAAAGAAGTTATGCTCTGTTGTGACAGAAAAAAAATAACGATGAAAGAAAGGTAAGATAACCCCATAGAAATGTACTGCTCTATGGAGAGTGTTTACAAAACAGAATGTTTTTGAAATTTTTTTGTGTGCCCGACCCTTTCAAAAAATTCACAAAATAATGCCTTTGTTTTTCTGTCATTTTGAAATGTTTTGTTTCCTGTATAACATTAATTTTCTTTCAAAATGTCTGTTCTTATAACAAGTAATATAATTCCAAGTGGTCAATTAGAACAAGAGCTCATTCACAGACATTTTGCTAGCTTACCAGTTGGACTGTGTATTAAAATTTACAAAAATGGAAGGGAATAATTTGCAAATATTTGTATAAAATATATTAATATCAGTGAAAAATACATTTAGTTCTTTGTCAAGCCACTGTAATCATGCTGATAAAATGTGATTTTTTTTTTTCCCCAATAGTTTTGAAAAAGTGTCACTTTGCTTGCAAGAGGTTAGAAAAGCCTCACAAAGTGATAATGGAGGGCTTTACAGTGAGTAAATACGGAGATATTCACAAAACCTGTATTCAACCTATGTTGCACAATTTAGTTTTGCTAGATGTTTCTTCGGGTGAGGTGGTAGATAATGCCAAAAGGTAACCCAAGTCTGTAGGATGAATCTATCTGCTGTGTGCTCTGACTGCGGTGTCCCAAATACATTCCATGTTACATGGCCCTGCTCAGGCTGTCTGTTCGGAAATAAGAAATAATTCCTTGGCCAGTTGCAAGCCCTGTCAGCTAATATCTGACAAAACACTGAGTGTTTTTGGTGGGTGAAATTCCTCTCTGTGTAATGGAGTCAGGATGAAGTCTGAGTGCAGGTCGAGATCTACATGCATGAGATAATTGCAGTTTATATAAGTACTGGCTAGTTGGCATGACAGTAAACTTTAATACCTATATTATATCCTAGAACTGCAAATCACCTCCATAAAAGTATTTGTCCAATGGCTTCAGACTGCCAAATCAATAAGGCAGCAGGAAAATGCTGAGTTAATTAACCTGATAAACAGCTTGGCAACCTCTAATTCTAATGACCACTACTAATTTAATAAACTGTAATCACAGAAAGACAGTGTGATAAAGCATGAAAAGAGAACATTGTAGATCCACTTATCTGGTAATTTTAGCCAACATGAAAATCTGCAAGTAATCAAGCTACAGTGTTTCAATCTAAACAGCAGGGTTTGTTATTCAGAGGCATAACTACAGGCACTGTTTCTGTTCCTTAGGAAATAAAACAAAAATCCCTGAATGCTTCCTATTCTGAAGTGTTTGTGTATTGTATATAAAACACTTGTAGGATTAGACAGTTTCTGCTTGCTTACATATATAAAGCAAAGCTGGCCATCCATAACCAGATTTTAAAAACTATCCAAAGAAAAGCATACTTGAGTTTTTTTTTTTCTTTAAATGTTCTGGAACACTTATGTCAGGAAGCTGACAACTTGAGGAATTTTCAATTCAAATGGCAAAATAAGAGTTTATGTTTCACAGAGGTTAATAAGAAGTTATATCCTCTCTGTGTGACACATTCAAGTCAAGAGACACAGGATTGCTTTCCCATTCCAAGGTGTTGGTCCTCGAAACACCTGGCTCCATGCTCAGTTGAGATAAAGTTCTCATCATTAGCTTTCATATGTCCTTTTCCACAAAAATAAAATTGTTGATGTATTTTAAGGGGAGTTGTGCTCAAGTAGACCATTGGCTGATGCTTTAGTATCCTAATAGGCTGCACACCAGCTGCTGAATTTAAATGTAGGCACAGGTAACCTCAGAAGTGTCCATTTCCAATGCACCTGTCCTATCTGGGCCCTAGTTATATCATTCTGAGCGTGGAAGTATCACAGAAGTGGCAGGTTTTTTTCTTTTTCTCTGTATCCTCCTTAGTAGAACCATTTGCAGAGAAAAAATGTATCATTATTGGTGCCAGAATAAGATATTGTGAACATAACTGATGTTTTAAAAAGAGTAGTGGTGAAAGTACATGCTATTAATAAACCAAAGTTGGTAGGACTTTCATGCCAGGTAGTAAGGAAGGAAAATTTATGAGAGTATGAATGGACCATGGTAAATTTAAGGAACAAACTAAGGTATAAAGTACCTGTCCATAGAACTTCAGGAAAAGAAGCTGTCAGTCTGTTTAGAAGGATTTGTCCAAACAAATCAGCAAAGATTTCCCTTTAAAACCAACTTAATTAGTGTGCAAAAAAATTTAGGGAACTTTTCCCTTTTGAAAGAGCCTTTTTGTTGTCCTGATGTGGCTGAAAAGGTCTATGAGTAGCACTGAGACTGTAAAATCTCTGGTGCAAATGAAGTGGCACACTGTTAAACATGACTATTAAATTATTTTCTTGGGAGTTGTTTTAGATTCATGTGGAATAGATTAAAAGTCTGTTTCAAATCCCAGAAGATTTCCCATGGAGTATAATTATACATGAAACAGAATAAGAAATGCAGTCCAACAATTACTTTAATTAGATGGTAGTTACTGAAGCTGTCAGTGTGCTTATTCCTACAAAGAACTTAGAAGGAAAAGTTAGGTAATGGAATTGTTGATAAATGTTTTTTCACTTCAGAGGAATTAATTATCTGTGTAAATAAATAATGGGCTTTAAAACTGCAGAAAACTGCAGTCAGCTGATGGGATCCTGCCCTTCATCATCACTGATGGCATAATACCTATCTCAATTTACTGCCTTCATAAAGCAGCTGTCAAGGGCCTGCACTGCTCTCTTTGAGCAACACAGCAGTTTTATGGGGTCTGAAACTTGTAATAAGTCTGAATTCTAGGAACATTATGAGCTTGGCATCGCTGACACTTAAGATCTCTTTCTTTTGTCTGCTAGCTATTTTGTCAACAAAATGAGTTTGACTACTTCTGAATGCAACAGAAGAGGTGAAGATATTAATTTTCTTTGACCAGTCAGCATTAGGTCTACTATAGACACACTGCAGAGACTCTGCCATTGCTCTGAAGCCTCTGCTGGAAGAGAAGGTCACGTGGAAGGGGCCAATTTAGTTCTGGGCTGGAAGTTTTTATGTTCCTACATAAACCTACATGTATTGTTACAGTAGGACACAAAGAAGCTCATAAAACAGGATGTCAGACTTGTAGCTGAGGACTTTCAGAAACACTGAAAGTATGTAGCTCTTCAGAACTGAATATGTGTGTGTTTTTCCTCCAGGTCAAGTCATAAACTCATTTTAGGTCAAAAAAGTACTGAAATTATCTTAGTTGATAAAAGAGATTTATCTGTTTTGTGAATGTGCTCCATTGGTGCCTTTGTGGTACTTAAATGAACAGGTCTGGCTGAGAGGAATGGCCAAAAGCTTACTGAACCATAAAGGTTTTCCTCATTATTCCCACATAAGGACAATCAAAAGGTTGTTCTCTCATCACCAGAAATGAATCACACTGAATGAAGGTAGAGGACAGGGGCAATACTGCCGTCCCTTCTATAGACCTGCACATAAACTGTATTGTGGCATTCTTTCTCCCTTGTGCTAGGTAAGGTGCAGCAATGGAGACAGGAATAGAAAGGAACTGTGCTTTTGATGGGGAGAAAGTATTGATTTCTGGCTCTAGGAAGGGCAGAAAAAGATATTTGAGTGTGCTCACTTCACTTTCCAGGTTGTTATATATTATCATTTCGCTACATTCCTAAAACACCCCAATGCTTCAGATCTATCATCTATCATCTATCTATCATCTATCTATCATCTATCTATCATCTATCTATCATCTATCTATCATCTATCATCTATCATCTATCTATCTATCAATCATCTATCTATCTATCATCTATCTATCTATCTATCTATCTATCAATCTATCATCTATCTATCTAGATATAGATACAGATATACAAGCTTTAGGTTTGCATGCAGTGGATCCAGCTGTTTTGACTATGTTGTTCAGTCAAAGCTCAATAAATAGTGCACTATAAGCTTCAGGAGGGAATTGTCAAGAGATTATGCTTAGGAATGACAACATTTCAGAGGTTTTTTGCTGTGAAATACAAGTTATTAGTGTTGAGTTTGTAAAAAAACAGATGAGGGAAGAGTACCATGAAAGCAAATGCTCCTTGGAGAACACCTGAATCTCAACTGCAAGCCTTTTGGAGAGATAGGTAGTTGAGGAATTGCTCTTGACAGAGACAATGAAGCAATTCCCAGTTGTCTGGACAAATACCTGAGATTCAAGTCCACAGATTGCAGAATCTTACTATTTGTGTCTCAACTTAACTAAATTAATTATCATTCACAGTTTTAATGGATGTAAAAGAAATACTGGAGTAAAACCAAAACTCTCACCACTTGCTTAATTGCACATTACATCTTCAGAGAAAAGAAAATCTGAATCTCTTCAGGGAGATTTTAAAGCATGTAGAAGTGTATGGTTAAAGAGAAGGAAATGTACTGGACCCCATAGCAAATTATGAACTAGTGGGTATCACTCACAGATTTCTTTTCCACCTATCTCTTCCTTCCTCCCACCCCATTCTGAACAGAGACCTGTTTTAGGCAATAAATATATACATACAATTTGCATTTTTTCCCCAGGAGTTTTAGTTTGCAACATTAACAGTGTTCTCTTCCATGGTAACATAATGGGAATTTCAGAAGTGGGATTTAAAAATGGTATTTAGGCCCCTGATTTAAGTTACAGATTTTTAAGGATACTCTGAAACCCAAGTGAACTCAAATGTGATATTAAAGTTTTACAGATAGTTCTTTGCATCTGTGGGACAAAAGGTATACACTGCACTGAGGTGCTGTCCTCGAAGTCTATTACCTTAGAAAGGATATGACTGGAAGGGCTCCAGGGCTTCAGCTGACTGCTGGGTTCTAAACTCCCTGTGTCTCTGAACTACTGCTCTCAGTAGTTAGCCAGCATGTCATCAGCTAATGCCTATTCTTGCCTTAAATCCCACATGCACTTCTACGTATTCATTTCTCAACATTCTTTTTTCTCTGTTTCTGTAAACTTTCTCAGAGCTGTCTTGGGTGCAAAAGATTTGCCAGAAGATTTGAGGTGATTGTCTTAATTTTCCAGTGCATTGTCATAGCTGGTCATTTGAGATCTAGGCATGAGATATAGTATCCATTCCCCAAACCCCAGTGCAGCCATTTGAACACTACTAGCTGTACTCTGTCACCAGGGATCAATCACCTGAGAAAATAGCAGTTCACTGTGAAACCTCCCCACTTTTTTATACTGACTGCCCACATATAATATATGGAAGTCAGAATGTGGAACAGAAGGAGAAGAGAGGAGGAAGGGTTTGGAACAATCTTCTGTTGCGACACTGACGCCAGCATCTCCCACAGTTAGGAACTGGGAACAGCAATTGCTTGGATCTGATCCCCAGGCTTCTACCTCTCAACCACCCCATAAAGGAGTTGTAGGAACTCTCATATCAAGAGGTTGTTTCTGATGTCTTGGCACTTGCTGGGCAGCCTTGGTAGAAGAAGACCTTGTACCAAAGTCTAGATCTACTAATGACCTGATATGCCTTAGGCATGGCTTTACAGGAGCCAGAGAAGAGCAATGGGTGCTAGGCAAGTTGAAAATAAGCATTCATGAATATTTGACAAAACAAGGAAATAAGACCTGTATTTAGGGAAAAATCTTTTGCCTTGTGTTGTTAAAAAGCACGTGTTGAGTTAAGCAGGACTTGGAGAATGGATAGGATGAATTATCCAAATTGATGAATGGGTAGGAAAGAACAAGCTTCTCTTCCAGCCAGATGTCCCAGTAAGTTCTTTATCTCTGTTCACTCTGTTGCTCCAGGGCCATTTAACTCCATTCTCCCGGAGGGCATTTCCTGCTGTGGGAAGTGAGCTTCAGCAAACAGCAATGAGCCCTGGATAGTAAATACCCCTGTTTTTGCAAGGCAGGTGGGATTTTTCTGACCATTAGATGGAGTCTGAGGGAGGACAAAGGTTACCACAATTATTTGGAAGACATGTGTTGCCTGCAGATACTTTATTTCTTCTGAAGATCTTTACATTTTTAAGTTTAGATGGATTGTTTTTATTTGTGTTCCTATGAGCAAAAACTAAATAATCCTTTTTGATTAGCGAAGATGTTCAAACAGACCAAACTCTGGCTTTCATGAATTATTCAGCAGATAAGTTCAGCAAGAGTTCTAAATCCTGCTTTTTTTCATTTGTAGTTAATGTCTTTTTACAGACAACTTTTACATGTTGGAAGGTGAGGAATGCTTCCTTTGCATTCCCCAGCCTTTTAAGAAACTTTTCTTCTTTACTGGGCAATCTCTGCTTTTTATTTCTACCTCTTATCTGTCATTTCACAGCCATTCAATAGGTGCAGTATGCCTACCCTGGCTTCTAAAATGCAGTCAGGTTCCAAGGAAGGACAATAGGTTGAAGAAAAAACCGAAGTTTGCTATTTGGAGTAGATCATCAAATGAGAAGTTGCTTCACTTAGCCCAGCCAGGAGTCAGCAAATTCTGAAGGCAAGATGAAGCACAACAAGTTGTGAAATGTGCAGGCACAGCCAGGCACAAAAGGTTCTCTGTCCCACCATTGCTGAAAGCTGAGGGCAAGTGTAAAGGATAGGAAGACTTGGGATCAAAGGAGTCAGGAGCCTAAGCAATGAAAAATCCCCTCTCTTTGTGAACTTTTTCAGCTATAGACCTAGAACAGGATTCTCTGAGTGTTCCATCTGTTGTGAATTATACATTTTCACAGTTTAGGAATGGTGTTCACCGATTTTGTACTTCCATTAAAAGGCCACGGATACAAGACCCAAAAGACAGAGATCACGGTTGAGATAAGGGCAATTTACTGGAGACAGCAATGAGATAACAAAACGAACAGTAACAACAACAATATTAATGGCAAAAGTATACAAAAGAGGGAATGACTCACATGTAAAAATGCTCACTACAGACCCTGGAGAACAATAAAAAAACGCAGAAGGCTTTCCTCCTTCCACCATGCTTTTTTGGACTGTAAGCTGCACCCTTTTTCTTGGAAGCCAGAGTCCCTTACCCAGCCCTGACAATGATGTACATGGTCTAGAATAACTTCCTTGCCATTCTCACACAACTCCAGGCTCTGCCTTGGCATGGCAAAAATTGACTCTGTCCTGGATGGAACAAGGACACACCTCATAAGAGCTGCAGGAGTCATGGACCTTCAGAGAGAATCATTTTCATGTGCAGTGTCCATGGTGGAAGGGAAATGTCATTGTCTCTTTCTTCTCATCTGAGAGTAATATCTAGAGTTATGATGAGTCACAGTATCATAACCAGAATTATCTTCTGGGTTTGAGCATACAAGGGAAGATATTGAAGATGGACATATCTATCAGTCAGCTGAACTGGAAACTTTTTCTCAACATGTGTATGTTTGGGAGGGTGAATATAAATATGAATATAAGCTCTGCTAAAGGTACAGCTTTCTCAAGAAAGCTCTTGAATTCTTAGCTTCTAGGAGTTTGTCTCCTTCATTAAGTATAATGGGATGTTTTGGGGTTTTTTTTGCTTAAGAAGTATACAGCATTATGAGTGCCCTTGGAAACCTCCAATCAGAATGTTCTCTGGCTGCAGAAATCTTTTCAACAGTTCTTCCTACAATGAAGTGGCCTTTTCTCTCTCCTTCCTTCCTTCCTTCCTTCCTTCCTTCCTTCCTTCCTTCCTTCCTTCCTTCCTTCCTTCCTTCCTTCCTTCCTTCCTTCCTTCCTTCCTTCCTTCCTTCCTTCCTTCCTTCCTTCCTTCCTTCCTTCCTTCCTTCCTTCCTTCCTTCCTTCCTTCCTTCCTTCCTTCCTTTTTTTTTTGTTTGTTTTGTTTTGTTTTGTGTTTATGCTTATTTTCATCTTTCCTGTGTTGCTTGTGAAGCCTCGCCCATTCTGCAGATCCCACTCTGCATGTGTTTGTGAGCAGAAATGAAAGTGAATGAAAGGAAGTCATGACATTATGTATTTACAACATAACTGTTAAATGCCGGGCAAGCACACAAGAGAGTGAGTGCCTTGTAGCAGATGCATTCACTTGAACTGCATCTTCTTGTCACCACAGCTATCAGAGCTTTGTGATATGCAAATGTGAGGAAAACAGCCAAAAAAAAAAAAAAAAAAAAAGGATCTTAGGGATTCACTAGAGTGATTTAAACGTTGATAGATACAGAACTGGTTTTGTGTTTATACGAAGTCCCCAGAGTAAACAGAGATGTGACTCAATTCTACCATATTCCTTGCATGAATAACATTTGTCTCTTTGTTAATAAGTCTGACATTAAATTGTGTGCTATTTCTTTCTTTCTCTCTTTACTCTTCAAAACTAATAATACAGCCCCTAGAAGTTCATTAATGCTGGCATGTCTCTTTGCTTCACTTTTGTAATGCATGAGAACACAAGCTTTAAATAAAATCTTTGTGAAGCACTTGCACTTGTCTGAAGATAAAAAGCATGTTCCTACATTTGCATTACAAAGAAGCCCATATAAGCATCTTCTTTTTCTGGCACACTCCTTCCTCTGGGCTTGTATCTGATGGAAAAGGCCATTTCCAGCTAATCATTCTGAAAGCCTGTCATTTGTGTCTGTAATGAGGGGAAAGGTTTTTAGTATTGATTTTCAGTGGGCATTAGGAACTGGTATTTGTTGCAATTCTATGAGATAGTGCAACATACAGAAACATTACTAGGCCTCTAAATTCTCTGGAATTTCTGTTCCAGTGGGGACAATGAATAGTTCAGAATTCCTGAGGTGGAAAACAGGTCTCAAAAAGGAGGGGGCAGATTTTACATAATCTTTTTTTTTAATGCCAAAGTTTGTTTCCAGACATGTTAGTAGAAAATTTGGGTTGTCTTCCTTATGACAGGGGGGTAACTTTGGGTCAGCCAGGAGTAACTGTTCACCTGGATATGATGCTGGGTAGCCTAAGGTGGTCCTGCTTGAGCAAGGGGGGCAGATGAGCAAGATAAGCTCCAGAAATCCCTTCCAACCTGAGGTATTCTCTGAAACATGTCAGAGTTGTCTGGAGCAATTCATGTTCCTGACAGCAGGCATTTAGTGACATTTCAAACTCCATGTGTTAACAAGTCTGGGAACCAGCTGTTCATTTCTTAAAAGCAGAAATTTTTCCTTTGATCCTGGGTCAAATGTGTGTCTGTTGTGCCAACAAATGAATACTTTTATAGTCTAAAATGGGACTGTAATACCTCCTAAATATCAGGAAATCAGGCAGCAGCCTTGTGCTAGTACACACAACAATATTACAGCAAAACTCTGAAAACAACCCCTGTTAAAGGATAGTGTCTATAACCTTGGGAATAACTGAGACTTGCAAAGTGACTCTAGTCCTTCAGAAAAGAGCTATTATGATGAAAAGGATCTTGACTTGCTGCCTTTGGAAAGGGACAGATGAGAAGACTATAAATTTGGGTGTGAGGGGTGAGAAAAGCATCCTAGAGCTTACCTGTCCAGTACAGCATAATGAACATTGTGGTGTACATGAAGACCATCGACCTGGTATATCCTAAATTGGAGATATCCCTTGGAACACTGAAGCTGCCCTCATCTGCTTGTGCTTTTAAAGGGATTGCCAAGAGGATCAGCTGTGCTTTGAGATATGTGATTTTCAGGATTAAGTGAGATTTTGATCTCCACAGAACAGAGGAACACAGCTTAGCTGAGAGAAGGGCTGTCAAGGTCGTAACATTTCCCAAGATTGCAGCACAATTCGGCTGTGTTTGTTTTAGATCATTCAATTTACCAAAACAGCAGTCACTTAATTTAGTCCTCCTGGCTGCAGAAAACCCTGCAGTGCCCAGAGGCTGCAACCAGCAGTAGTAATAAAGCTCCCTGAATGCATCATTCAAGGTGTGCAGCCAGCTAGTCCTTGAAAGGTGCCCATGTGTAGTATCATGGCACAGCTCATGCTTTCCATATTTAATCATTTCATTACTAATTAAAATGGTCATTACTACAGTGCAAAGGGAAAAGATGATTATTTAAGGTTAATGTCATTGCTGCTTATACCGTGCCTTGAATTGTTACAGTTTTTTCCTAGGTATTTAATTATACTGATATGTAACAGTACAATTACATTTAGTAATGTATCTGTAACTGTGTTTATTTGTCCCTCTGTGAGGCCAGTGACTGTCTACAACAATGAGAGAGAGAGAGACAGATACATTTTAAATCCGCAGTGTTTTTTCTGTTTTGCATGCTCATCTGCTTTCTGCTTCTCTTATGCTGGGTCAGCCTAGAGGTGAAACTCCAAGGACACATGGACATGATGAAAATCCATTATATATTTGTGGGTCAAAAATACTGTTTAGGTGTTGTGACAGTCTTTCTTAGGGATTGTCAAAATTCCTTTCACATATTTTCCCCAGCTCTATCAACTATAGAGTGAATTTCAGTGAGGATTTCAAAACACTCGAATCTTATGAAAAGTTAGGGTATCAATGCTAAACCAGGTGGCTGTTGTGCTTTTTCTGCCTTGACAAGATTAACTGTTACTGAACTGACACAAAGTAAAACGTCACAAGTAAACTCACTCTTTATTCTCTATTCTCTCTGGCTTCAGACTGCACTCTGTGCTTGGTGAGGCCTGAACCAAAAAACCTAGTTAATTGATAGCTGATCACTCTTAGACATCGTAGCTGAGGTCTAGATTAAAGATGGAATTTGTGTTAGTCATTAGTCCGGGTTCAAGTGTTCCTACTCATAATGCAGCCAGCCCACAGATGGCAGACATATAAAACTGCTTTCAGCACTATCTTGCTCCTAAGAACTGAAGCAATGTCATGGGATGTGTGCTGTGAAAACAAGCCAGGTTCAGTCTCATGACAAGAGAGGAGATATGCTAAGTGTAACTCTGATACCTGACCTGGAGGTGTTTTTGATTCTATATTTATGCTAATAATTTGTTCCTAGAAGAGTGAATGCATGAATAGAAATCACAGGTTATGATTTTCTGTGCTTTTGTGTGTTAAAATATAAGGATTCTGTACAGTAAAGAATTGTAAAGAATGTAAAGAATTGAGACGCATGTAAGACCTGAGCAGAAGTCATAGAAGCTGATGGAAATACCTTAATGATTTACTCAGAACTGTAAATCTAATTGTATTGCATGAAGCCACTTTCTGTGGAGGAAGCTCCTCTTCTTAGGACAAATTAGTACTGAAAGAAGCTTTGGAGAGCAAGGGCAGTTCACATACAGTGCAGTTGTACATACAGTAGTCTCCAAGCAAACCCTTGGGAAAGTTTGTGGAGAGTGATTGAATTTCCAGAAGATTGGGAATGGACAAAGATAGATCCTTCTTTTAAAAAGTTGGGAAAGCGTGACTAGGAGGTTTAAGTTTTAATGCCTGGAGAAATACTGGAGCATCAATCTATTGGCAAACCTTTAAGAGTTGAGAAATCTCCAGCAAGGCTTTGACATGAGGAAGTAATATAAAACTACCTTGTGTGACTGATAACAGGGCTTTTACAGAGAAGTAATACTGTGTATCTTCAAATTACTGACACTATTTTTAACAACAGTCACATAAACAAGGTTGGAGAAAATAGCTGCACAAGTGGGAGTAATAATTAGTGGGTTGCAATTAATTTGAAAAGATACTATCCAGTGGTATCCCCTGTGGTTGTTTATGTCTGATATTATCCAGTGTTTTCCTGAACTGATAGGATAAAGAAAAAGACAACCTTGTTACATCACTTGTATTTAATTTCTGTCTAGAGAGGAGACATGATGGAACACACTGAAAAATGGGTTTAAAATGAAAATTGTACTAATTTGTATTAGTGAGTTAAAATAAATAGGGTACTGCTAATAAGGACAAGAAAGAGGTAATATGCTTCAGGAAGAATTCCCAACTACAGAGAAGTGGATTGAGGAGTAACTGGCATTGAGGCAAGGGAAATGGCAAACTGAAAGCAGTTCAGGATAGTTTACTGAGGTGAAACTAGCATATTCAATATAATCGTAGATGTCATTTATAAAATGTTCAAAGTAATCCTCCCAATGTCCTCAGTTCTAGTCTGGACTACACTGTGTTCACTTTTATCCATAATGTTTTAGGGGAGATGTGGACTGTCTGAAGAAGATCTAGAAGGGAGTAAGAGTCATCTGAGAGTCAGGATGTTGGAGGAGAGGTTGTAAACATTGAATTAGGAAGAGAATAGGTCAGCATTTGTCTGGGATCATATTTGTATTTTCATACTAATTTGGGGAAGTAGAAGACTTCTTTACTGGCTTCTGTGTTTTCTATGATCTTAAATCTGTGACAGATTGATTTTATGTAGAATTTACAGAGTTGGGTAAAACCATATATGTGTGTCTGTGTGTCTTTGGTGACATGGGAGAATCTTCATACCACTACCAAAAATTCCATCCATTTTACTATCTCACTTCTTTTACTTTCTTACAGTATCACAAACAGCTATAGAAACAAAAAATAAAAAAAAGTATATAAGAGAAGGAAGGCAGGAAATCTCTTCCTTTTCTTCCAAGAAAGCTTAAGTTCATGCAACAAAAAAGCAGGAAAGTTTCATTTTGACTGACATGTTATGATGAAAAATAATCTTTCATCAAAAATAACCAATCTTGCTTTGCGTTTGCAGGTAGAAGATGAAATGAACCTTAACAATAAATATATTCCATGGCTGTAGACCATAATTAAAAAGAAAATTAACAAAAACCCTGCAAGCCAAATTACAGGAGACAGATTGATTGCAGTTTCCTTTCCAGGGGATTTTAATTTTTTGATTCCTGCTGAGAGAGCTGAGGAATCACAAAGGGCTAGCTTTGTTTAATTCTTCTTTTAGCTGACTGAGTTGCAAAAAGGTTAAGAATACAGACCATGTGACAATTCTGAAATAATTTCGTTATGAGCTTGCCCTTCCTGGAGTTATTCCAGGGAGCCCTGTGGCTTTTCATGATCAGCAGAGAGAGGAGAGGAAGATCTCCAGGCTGAACTAGAATGAGCAGATGCCCTCCCTCTGGTGTTTAATTTAATTAATTGATGTTTGTTGAAATAAAGCCAATTAACCTGGCTTATCTCTTTATCAATCATGTTTCTGCTTCCATTATTCAGTTGGAGAAATGGCATAATGTATTTTATGGCAGACAGCAGGAACAATTAAACCCAACCTGTGCTGCTTCTCTTGCAGCAGGCTTTTCCAGGGAAGAGGAAAAACAGATGTTATGGTGTAGGATAAAAGCCATCAGGCTTTTTTCTTTAACTATTTTCTGCCTCCAAACCCCTGTAATTCTTTTTCATTCAAGAATGAGGAGTAGCAAGGGCTACACTTGGCAGCTCTTGCTTAGGATTGCAGTGAGGTAACCTTGATTTCTGGATTCCTTGGTCTCAGACACCTGTTGTAGATAGAAGAAAGCAGACCATAATCCAGTGACAGATATTATATACTCTGAAATCCACTGCACTACCCATCTGCAACCATCAAAGAAGTGATTGGTCATGTATATCATAAACAATTGCAAAAGAAGTCCACAATGCTGATCATGGAAGCTGATATAAGATACTCCACTTTTATTTCCCATTACTTATAATCCTACAGATATTTTTTCTTTCCTGTACCTCATTTAGACATCACTCTGATGAATATAGATATGGTGAAAGTATTTCTACTATACAGAAGGACAATCAAAATTATTTAAATCTAGTTTCACCTTAATTTAATATTATTGTGGCTACTTAGGTGCCTTATGCTCTTCTTCATGTGTACTGGGACTGAAAACCTTTAGGTTTGGTTTGTGTGTGGGGTTTTTACTGTTTGCCATGGTTTAACCCCAGCTATCACCTGGGAACCAGGCACACACACACTCACTCACTCACTCACTCACTCACTCACTCACTCACTTACTTCCCTTACCCCCATACTGGGAAGGAGAATCAGAAAGGAAAGATAGACCTCATGGGCCGAGAATGACTTAATAATAATAATAACAATAACAATAACAACAACAACAATAATAATCATAACAATAACAATGATGTAATAACAGTAACAACAATTATCATTGACATTAGCAACAGTAAAAGTAACAACAATAATGAGAGAGTAACAAAACCCAAGAGAACCAAGTGATGGACAGAGCAAATGCTCACCACCCAGTGACCAATACCCAGCCCGTACCCACACCACGATCAGCCCCTTTCTTAGCTACTGCCCCAGTTACTGGACATGAAACTTTATATATTTGAAACTATGTCTTATGTATTATGTATTATATAGTACATAGTATATAGTATATAGTATATAGTATATAGTATATAGTATACAGTATATAGTATACAGTATATAGTATATAGTATATAATAGATAGCATATAGTATATAATATATAGTATATAGTACATGTTTTATGTTTTGTTTTGGTGACTATGTACTCACTGGTTGTGGTAGCTACTTGTTCCGGGAGCCTCAGTGCATGATTGTTATTGTTGATTCATGATAAAAATACACTCAAAAATTGCAAAATATTTTTCCTAGAGAGTAACCATTGGCTAAACATTGAAACAACCACTAAAAGCTGCCGAAAAAATTTGCTTTCTGGCCACAAATCTTGTACATGGATATCTGTGCATCTCCAGAATTTTCCTCTGTTCTTTTAGCAAAACCTGAACTTCTTCACTACAGGAAACTTTTTTTTTTTTTTTTAAACTTATAGGCAATTCAATCCTTTCATTTTGATTCATTAAGATACTTCTGGATTAGTCAACTGTTTTGCACTTGTCACTCTGACAGGACACCTTGAACTTTCTGAAAAAAAAGTAATAAGGATAATAAGAAAGCAAGAAAAAGCAACAAAAAGCAAATAGCTTCTGCCTGTTAGTGCAATTTTAAATGATTTAAGATTGCTTTTCATCATATCACCAAAATTCAGAGGTTTTTTTCTTTCATTCACATGCTAATTTTCTTTTAAAAGGATGAAACAGAGTGGGTTTTATGTGTTTGATTTTTTTTTTAGATTTATCATTGCTAGGGATGTATTAAGGAGTAGCCCACAATTTGTACGATTTCCATAAAGCACTCAGTGTACACAGATTAAAACCATAAATCAGTTAGCACCTTTTGCAAAAATTCATTGCAAACATATCAAATATGTCAGTTAAATTAAAGCTGATGTTCTAGGTTTCCTGTGAAAAATTGTTGAGGGATTTAAAATATGGCTATAATTTTCTGCAATTCCTCATATTAGTTATGGAAGCTTTGTTTGAAATTACCATTTTGAAACTTTTCTATGTTGCTTTGTTTAAAGTTTTTAAAGATAATATTTTAAGGGCAAAAATTATATTACTGAATAGGACAGATCCCATTAAAGGCTCAGAATTTCCTTCCTAATCACTGGGATAAGTTCATGCGTTTTCTACTTGGAGCAAATTGTCAGGACTGGTTAAATTTGAAAGTAGAACACTGCAGAAAATTCAATATACCAGGTGAGTTGTAAGATTTTGCACCTTGTACACATCCAGTAGGTGTCCACTTTGTAGACACAGTACATTGGGCTTTTTAATTAGTTGAGATCCAGAAACAGAGGAAATAAAACAATGACGGCTTTTGCTTTACTGGTAGTTTATTCTTTTTGTGCTGTAACCTAATCTGAGACAAACATTAAGTAATTGTTATACTGGTGGGGTCTGGATCCCAAAATGGGAAGATCACCTTACAGAAATCATCAAGGAAATAACAACCTAGAATGAGACATTTAGAAACTGGTATGTAATAGAAGTCCCCTAAAATACCACATCGTGTAATATATGATAAACTTATTATTGGAAAGATAAAACTGTTCAAAGTCCACATTTGCCTTATCTTCATCATCCTTTCCTTTAAGTCTACAGAAATTATAAGTGGGGATAAATCCACTTTCTGCCCATATCTGCCCATATTGCCCATAAGGCAATCTATGACACAGCTACACTCCAGAGCTTTGTGAAGCCTGAGGAGGAGGAGGAGGTTTTGGCTCAGACAGAGATATAGTTAGGCTGTCTGAGACCTACTTCAGATGTGTAGCAATTCTCTTATTAAGAAAGTTGTGCAAGCCCAAACACTCAAAACTCAATTGCTTCCCAGGAGAATCAGTGAGAACACAATGCAAAAGGCTCTTAGCCTCTCTCCTTCTCAGTAGGACTGGCTTTTCTTCAAGGCATTTTGGGGAAGAGTCAAAAGTATTTTAAAAATGTGCATGCAGTATGTCAAAGAAGTCTCTGATAGCTAATGCCATCACCTGTATGCATCTTCACACAAGTTAACAATTCATGTCCAGAAGGTGTTTTGTTTTGCTCTGGATATGTGTCTAAGAGGAAGTGAAAATAGTGTAATAATGCTGGGGGTTTTTTTTGTTTGTTCGTTTGTTTGTTTTGTTTGTTTTTTTTTTGTTTGGTTGTTTGTTTTTGTTTGTTTTTTTTTGTATGTTTGGAGGAGGGCTTTTGTGTAAAATCAACAAACTTCAGAAGCAATAGGCTTACATAAAATCCTTCCTTTGGTAGGCTGCAGATTAGGGTATGGATACAATGGGACTCCTGCATAACATCAGTAGCTACATGACTCCAGCAGCACAGATTGTTGAGGACATTTATTCATGCCTACTAATACATCTTGGTAAGCATAAGGAACATTATATTTCATCTATTTCATAAGGCAGAGCTGTGTTTCAGTCATAGGAATGTTATCATAACTTTTATAAAAATGCAAAGAAAGTATTTCAAGTTTTTCACTACAAGTTCCTGGGAGAATGTGATGATATATTTGTCTTCAGAAAGATAAAAATCTAATGAACATGTGCAGTCATCCAGTAAAGGGAACATTTTGTGACTGCATCTTGTTTTTTGATACATTTCATACGAGGGAAAAAGACTTACACAGAGCTACAAATCTACCCAGAAGAGATTTGAAATATAAACTGCATAAAAAGTGATTTCACAGATTTCAGAAATTGCAGCAAGAGATTAGCAGTGTGCTGCACAATGGAATGATTATACATCTCACAAAAGGGGGAAGTGAACGCATCTGATAGACCGAATGGCAGAATGCAGGAACTGAAGTATTGAATAGAGAATCTATACCATCCCCCAACCTGACACAACTGTGAGATTATGCTCTGTGTGGAGGTGTTTTATCTTAAATCCACTAGATGATGATGGGGTTTCAATATCTACCATTAGAAAATCACTGCATTCTTCCATTGGCAAAGTATGGAGATTCTCTTCACATTTCTCTCACTAATATTACCCTCAGAAACCTATGGCTTTTTCCTATTGGTAATTATATTTCTATCTCTCTTACACTTTTTGCACACACATCTTGCTCTCATTTCTTTCACATCCTATTCTCCATTCTTTAAATCAAGTATTACATGTTAAAAGTAATGCTTTGGTTACCTGCTTTTTAATATTGACTTGCTGGATAGATTGTGCTCTCACTGCAGTCAGTCCTAAGGTTCCAGCTGACTCTGAAAGTGGAACTGAGCCTTGTAAATGACTTAGATTGATTTAAAGACCAATTTTCAGCAGTCTAAGGCCCTTATCTATACCATATTTTTGCAAAGTGAAAGCACAGTACAGCATAGTGCTGTATTTTTCTGAGATTTTAATATTCAGTGTTGCATTGCAAATTACTGGACTTCATGCATTTTGTAGGATATGACCATCCCTGGACCACATTAATGGTATCGGATTTACTTAAATAGAATATCTGAAAAGTCTGGATGCTGATCATATAGATATGTAAACCTGCCTTCTGTTCTTGGTGAATTAAAAATGTGGCTGAGAGAAAATTTTTAGGAAACTGTTAAAATATTAATATGTCACCATGAGAATATTGTCAGAGTGTGAAAAGATGCACATATTTAGAGCACTGACAGCATCTAATGCATGAAGTAGAAGATTACCAGAATTTTGTTCTTTGGTTTTTTAGTTAATATCAAGGTTGGTCATTTAATTTCTGAGTATATTCCTAACTTGATTTTTCTTGCTTTGTCATGTCTCCATGTTTTCAAGTCTGAAATAAATAAAAAAGAATGGCCGAAGAACTACCTGGGATTTTTATGTTCAATTTTTTCTTTAGTTATCGTTTCAATAACAACTCTTATAAAATGAGTAGCTTTTAAAGTCCTTACAGTTCTTGAAGGAAAAGGTTTCTGCTAGCCACTCAAGCATTTCTCAAAGAGGTTTGTACAGAAGTAGACACCTGCCAAAATAGTTTTAGAATTAATGTCCACAGGCATCAGATTTAGCACTGAAGCAATCAAAGCAGAGTGCAACAGGGCAATGAACCCAGAGGGAGAATGGGGTGAGATTACCACTGCTCTTGCCTCCACATTTTCATCTCAATCATGATTGCACAGAAGGCTCATGCTGTCTTAGTAAACAATACTGGTTTCCATTCCAGGTGTGAGTAACCTTGGATGTTACCCCTTGAAGATAAGCATGGTGAATCAACTGCCAGAAAGTCCTCAGAATAGACAGATTCCCAGATCACCAAATCTGGCCTTTAATGATTATTGGTAATTTCATTATCTACCCTTTCAATAACATGGTTTAGCTGCTTCTTAAAGCTATTACTTTTGTCTCTGTTCTTGCTATGGAAAGGCTGTTTCAGAATTTTGCTGGAAAACTAATTTTTGGCTTAGCCAATTTGCATCAATTTTTTGTCCTTTAACTTAAAAAATTAACTTGTTACTTTAACAGAAATAGCTTTTCTCCTTCATGAATACTTACTTTGTGTATTTTCATCATTTCTCAGACTTTCAAACAGAGGAAACTGAGGCTATAAGATGCTATAAGATGCAGGTCATTCAATTCACCTTCATGTTTAGTGAAGCTAAAACAGTTAAAGCTCATCTTGTCAGTTCTCAATTTGGCCTAGTAGTTCTTTTCAGACTGGCCTTTATTTTCAGCTTCCTAGGATATACTCCAAAGACTGTATCTGTGACTCCTACATCCACAGTGACGGCATCCTGCAATCCCATTCTAACTGACTAACGCATCCACTTCTCGATCTCTTCCTTTATGCTCACTGACACCTTGTTTACAGCAGAAGCTCTGTTACTCTGAGGGCATGGCATGCAGTGAGGGCTGTTTCATCTTCTACCTGAAGAAAAGTGTGGTGGTTAACCACCAGTTAACCTAAGTCCTCCTATTTCTCACCTCCTCTGTGACTGCAGTGCCTTTCAAACACAGCCCAGTAAGAGTGGCTCAACATAGCCACTACAAAGTCTTCCAAGATCTGGGCTCAGCTTTTACTATTATTTCAATGAATGTTTTCAGGCAAAAGGGTGCTGGCCTACTGTAAATCACAGTTATTTGCTACTCTTTTAAAGGGTTTCTGACAAATGACATGAACTTCAATATGAAGTGTTGATGAAGAAACATCAACTGGATCATGGAGGTGTTATTTTCTTCAACTAGGTGTAATGATAACTGAAATTACTGCAACAGTTTTGGCACAGAAAGCTCAAGAGGCAGATAATATCAAAATGCTGAATAAGAAACTAGACAGATTCACAGACCCCATATTCATAAACAAGATATTAAAGGGGATTGACAGGGCTATGATTCTATTATTTTTAGTGTAGATACTGTAGGAAATCTGTAGGAAATACAAAGAGAATGGATTAAATTACGATTTTGGGCTCCATTGCCCTCTTAGAGAGTATTTAGCTAGATACAACTGTGGTCTGATCCAGAAGAGCTGTTCCTATACTCTCAGAATGACTTGAAAAACTACACATCAATAAGAACTGTCAATACAGTTATTCTTAGGTAATTGCTAACAGTTGTCATCCCATTTTTTCAGCAAAGAACCAAGAATATAAGATTACAAATTTTCCATACTAAAATGATGAAAAATATAAATGGAGATGTGACATATTGAATATAGGAACATGGATATGTATGATCAACATATGGAAAGTAGCATGTGGAAAGAGAAACGTGCAAAATCTCATGTTGAGTACACTGGCCTGTGGGGTTTCTTGGCTTTTGGTTTGTTTTTTTTTTAATTACTTGTCCTCCTACAGATTTATCAGTGGCAATTTATCACCATCGCTGTGACCAAGACATAGACTTTTCTATCTTGAATTACAACTTGTTACAGATGGAAATTTGGTTTTTAGGAGCTGCCAAAAACTTCATATTTCTGAAGATAATGAGTCAGTCATCCTCCTTGGAAGCAATATGCTTATGCAAAACTCTATTAGTGTTTTTATTATCCATAAAATTGCCTGTTCCTGCATAATTCAGCAATATTTGACCAAATGACTTCCAGCAGCCAAGGTAGCTGTGATGCAGCTGTTATAACTGTGCTCCATCATACACATCAAAAGATGCTCTGGCTTAATTCACATCTTCCTGTTCTATTATTTAATACTGCATTGCCTTTCCCCGATGTAATTAACCTTTCATCTCCAAAAGTTAGAAAAGACTGCTTCTTCCAGCTAAGTACACAAGTTTATTTCACCCTTGTATTTTTTAAATACAGATATATAAAAAATTCTAAAAACTAAGGCAAGAAATACTAAAATTAATTTCACTTATTATGAGGAATGAGTTGAGATGTTATGACTGGGAAATTGTAGTGGGCACCTGCAGACATTTAATAACATCAAAAACATCAGTTCTAGTACCAAGAGAAAAAGTTATGTGCAATGAATTTAAGTAAAGGGCTTGCAAAGAAGTGCTTAATTTAAAATAAAGCAAAACAATTGTGAGTTAAACATTGATCATGAAAAGACACTAATTAAGATGTACTAATGATATGAAACTTAATTCTCATGCAATTTATGCACAATTACTCCTGAACAAATATTTAATTACATTCTCTTTAATACCCTAAAACAATCTTCCCTCCTCTCACACTGTCTCTCTATTTCTAGTTGTTGGGTAGGAATATGTAAGCCCTTAATTGGCACAGAGTAAGAATGACAGGTATTAAGGGAATTGAACACGGTTATATTTTTAGTTCTTAAAAGTTAGAAGGGAAATACTTTATAAGTGGATGACTTGAAGAGTGTGCAGTGTTTTTACACACTAATTGTATTAATTAATTGAATTAATTAGCAGATGTTTTCAAAGAGCTTTTCAGACAGAGATCGCAGTGTAAGCACTATGTTGATATTATTATTATTACTGAGTGTAGCAGACTCTTCACTGCGGAAGCTGGGCTGGCAAAATCTTCAGCATGAATGGTAATGATTCAAGAGAAACTCAGAGAGAAATGTAAGTTTTTTACTTCAAGTCCCATTTCACTAGTAAAACAAATGTAAATTATTGTCTCTGTGTTTTTAGCTGTGAGATCCAGTGATCTGACAGAGGTGAGGCTGTCACAGTTCCACATTCCCCAGCTCTGCATGGATTCCCAGTAGGCACACACACAGAAACACACCTATAGAACACATCTATAGACAACTGGTTACACAGATCAGCACAGACAAGCTAATCAGCACTGGCACAAGCATAATCAGCCTCAGCAGTCTCATCTTTTCCCCTGTCTGGCTGATCAGGAGGAAGGTCCATGAGTAGGAGATACATGTAGGTATACATGTGAATATTTGCACCATGTGTGTCTGTCCAGCAGCTGGCCTTAGGCAGCACCTGTGCCCTGGATCCCAGCCTCTCCAGATCCCTGCACCTTGACATAGGAAGCCAGGTCCAGAGCCCCTCTGCAGCTGCTGGCAAAGCCCTGTTGCTCACAGAAATACACATACTCAAATACATGTGTGCATTCAGAGAGGTCACCAATGGCTGACTGGGACTCTCCTGGCCCCTCTGGTAGCCAGCTCCTTGCATGGCTTCCCCCTCAGAAGCACAAGCACATCTGTTCCCCATGCCATTTCACCAGCAAGCCTGGCTCAATATCTATTACAGCTCACATACTCACTCATGCATTTGTACTTCCTTACACATTTTTACTTCCTCCAGTTTCTTGCACCACAGACACCTGGGCTTCTGAGCCTGGATCCCACTCCAGCTATTGGCACTTAGACCCCCACATATGCACATATAACAGAAAAATCGTTAGAAAGGGAATTCAATAACATAAAGCAGACTCTGCTGAGCATTGTGCACAGTCATAAAAGTACACTGAACAACAATCTGTATATCAGCAACTATCCCCTTTTATTCACTTTTCCCTCTGTTTCCCCATGTGTGTTCCCAAGTCATCTAGATCCATCCCTTTCCTTGCTTTTGGTTCTTCACCTAAGCATCCCGTAATGAGTCTTGTGAAGTCCTGAAAAGCTTTTCCCCTGTATCCCATAATGCTACCCATACGTCTGACTGTGACCCTCACAATCTGAAGGGTGATCCAGAGAGATGAGAGAGCACCCATTAAGTCATTAGGATGGGTGTCACCCCTGGACCACAGAGCAGAGCAGCATCTGGAGCCACCCTGAAAAGGGTTTAAACAGGTGCCTTTTCCTCTGAATGTGTAATCTGTATTTCCTAGACAAGCCTGCAAAGTACCAAAATTCTTGTTGTTTATAAAAATACATTTTTTATTATGAGTAGAGAATGTCTTTAACCCAGGGGTTTGTAAAGTCTTTGGATGAACTTTCTGAAGGACATCCAAATTATTAATCTATATGCAATGTGCCTGAACTCAGCTGGGCATTCTGCATCCAAGAGATTTTTGTTCCATGTTTTTCTATGTATCAGTGTTAATGCATAAAGAACCCAAACAATTCAGTTGGATTACAAAACTTATTCACTTCCAAGGTCAGCAGATTGTTTGGATTTCTCAGACATATCTATCACATCCTTAACGCTTCAGCTCAGTTGTTGAAGTCTCAGTTCATTTATTGTCAAAACCTACTGTAAAATTTGTAACCTGACAGATAAGATTGAGAAGTGGAGGCAGTCCTTACTTGAACACTTGCACCTCTTGGTCACTCAGTTGTCATACATAATAAAGAACTCAGAGTTACAGAAATGTCCTTCAGGAGAAGACTGAAAATTGAGCTTCGTGGTAGAGACATTCAGGTTGACCTTTGGGAATGAGGCATGCACAACGTGTAGTGGAACCCACTGCACAAACGTGAATTGCAGACTTGGATAATACTAATATGTAACAATTTTGTACACTGAAAACATTTTTTTTCTCTTTTAGTACTATTGTAAAAGAAACTATCTGAAAAATGGAATAAAGCTTTTTTTTCCATGTATTTATATATATGCATGCATATTTATGCATATATGCATAAACAGAGAGAAATAAGGGGTTTTATTTTTTTCCAAAAATAAGAGAAGAGCTTTGATCTGTAACTATGACTTTTTTTTTTAAAAAAAAAATGAATAATTTAAAGAGAAAGGAGGAAAAAAATCTCCTTTTTGTGTGGGAGAAAGTGTTTGCATACGGCAAAGCAAATCAGAAAGGGCAGTAGAAGCAGCAGACTTTGGGATTCTGCTCATCCCAGCAGTGAAATTCAAACAGTTGTTGTGTGATCTTGGAAAACTAAGATAAATGTTTTCGTCTAAGACAGTGTTTCACATTGTTAATACATTTATTCCTATGCAGACCCAAATTTTGTCCATTTATCCCTGGAACAATAATTATATAGGTTGGTTTTATAATATTAATATTCCACCTGCCCTGAAGAAGCTCAGTGGAGCCTTAGAGGGGACTTAATATTATTCAAAAGAATTAATCCTGCAGTGAAACAAGTGCCCTACAGAAATAATTTCAATGGAGTCTTTGAAGGTCTAAGTGTCCTGTAGACAGCTTTCAAAATCCCCATCCCATTGTCTCTAGTGTTGGACAGACAGCAGTCCTTGTAGCACACATGCTTTTCTGGGACAATAGGAGACTTGTATCTGCTAAAAAGCAAATAGTGGGATTTTTGCTATCATATTATCTATTTTGCAAAACAATTGCATTTGAGAAAGTATAGCATTAAGGCAAATTACAGTGAAATATTTCATCTGGATTTTTGCATCTCAGCTTCTGAATATGACATGTTCAACAAGGGAAAAGGAAAAGTTTTAACTTGGCTTTAACTTCAGCTCAGGACAGAGCTCACGTGTGACGTAGGTGGCAAACCCATCAGTGGCTTTGTACTTTGGTGTCCTGCCAAGAACATGTGAGGCCCTTTTGTCTGCAAAAAGGCTGCTCATAACAATGTGTCAATGACCTCTGTTCCAGGACGTGCCCAGCTCCTACAGAATATGATTGCTGTGTGTGTCCACAAAAGGTGGAAGTAGGGAAAAGAGAATGGGAGAAGAAAGTTACTTCCATTGACAACAAGGGGGAAAGAAATAGACATGGAAATGATGTTTAACAAGAACAGAATCAAAGACAGATTTTTCAGTCAGACTCTGGGGATAGGATTAATCTGGACAAATGCTAACATTTGCAACATACACATCTATAGCTGAGCTGGATGTTGTAATTAATCTTCACTGTCACTTGTGTCCAGTGACTGAGGAGACTGTAGAAAAACTGTCTTCAGTGCAGCCATCTGTATTGCAGATATTGAACATTACATGAGTTGAATACTGCTGTAATTTAAGTCTCTTTTTGCAAAAGAGATGCCTGGTGTCAGGGCAGAGATATGGCACACAGAATCTCAAAATAACAAAGCACAAAATAAAGCACACAGAAATAAGTGGGGCCATCTAGAGAGGCGTGAGAGGGCCATAGATTGAGGTTGATTAAAGATAAGTTTTTTAATGAACAGAAGGGAGACCTGCTTGTGTTATTTGTTTAGCTTCAGGACTTTGCTGAATTGTGTTCACTTTTGCTTCTCTTGCTCTTTACATGCAGAGCTTTATTTAGGTTCCTTGAAGCCAGGCACGCAAAAGACTAAATAGAGCCCAGAAGTAATTTCAATCTAGATTCAGCTAGTCTAGGAAAGAAAAATCTTACACTCCTGTACTCTGCTCACAGTAAAGTTCTTCCCAGTCTGGGAGGTGACAGAGAGCCAGAATTAAAAATCAAAAGCCATAAACACCTGGAAATACTATGGACTGTCTATCAGATCTAAGATATAATCAGTATAATCAACAAACTGACTTTCTGAGTTGTTTTGTTCTGTGTCTATTTTGGAATGGGAAGAAGAGGATGAGGTGCCTGCACTAAAAAGGGTTCTGAATAAAACAATTTCTGTTGCTGGAATTAATGATGCATTTTGAAAATAAAACCTGGCAAAAGAAACCTCATAATCTTAAAAAAATGATTGTAAAGCAGTGTTTTGGGCTTTGGAACAATTATTTTATCTTTTGCTATCTCAAAAATTCACAAGATATTTTCTTCTTTCTACACACAGTTCTTTTAAAATCTTTTCCTCAAGTCCTTTGAAGTGCACTCCAAATATTTTACCATTTCATTTGAGAAGGAAATATTTTCATGGTAGCAAGACATCTGCATCATATTGCAAGCAGCTGACACTAAATATGAGGGAGAACATTTCTGCAGTAGAACTTGCTTGTTCTTATGAAATACACCCATTGGTAAATGCAATAGCCTCTTGGGTTATGCAGTTTTTTGTAGCTTTGTAAACTTGAAATTGTTTGGAGCTCAATTCAGTGCTGCATCATTCTGTGTACAAACTGCAAACACGTAAGACCGAAAATTACAGTTAAGTACAAGAGCAACATGAGTAGCAAAAAAGAAAAAGAGACTTTGAAAGCATGTTTTTCATAAATCAAAGAGAATCACTGAATACTCCTGATATTCTTTATAGATTTCTACACATCAACATGACAAATCCCAATTATATCTTGCTTTCTGAGCAAAAACTTGTATCTCTGTGGACTTATTTTTTTTTATACAAGCTTCAGAGAGTGTGGAAACCTGTACAGTGCTAGAAATATATTCAGATATGTGGTATAGCTAAAACTTAGCTCATCTGGTTATAGGGATTGATGGAATCAGCAAAGTCCCTGATTAAAAAAAAATAAAAAAAGCTAAGAAATTCTTCTGAGGTAGGGATAGGACTGACATAGCAACCATGAATAAATTTAGCTGTAGAAGGGTAAGTCCAATCAACTGTCAAACCACAAGATTCTATTGATATTAGAAATGTGTATGGCTGGTTAATGTTGTATTTATATGAGATGTTGACTTCCACTGTGAAATCGCTTCAGAGAAAATTTGCATTACATGGCATTAAAACAAAGCCAGGTCTGTGTGAAATACTGCATCAGTGCAGTACAAATGCTGAGAGGCGCTGGTTTAGTGATGAAGCTGTATGAACAAAAACAAATCACAGGTCTTTAAAAACCTTGGTGACAATATTTTCAAAGATAATGCTTACTATCACGGCTACTTTTCACAAAGCATATTTTATAAGAAGGACATCTCAGAAGAAACCTGCAAAAATTCACTTCTGATAAAGGTCAAAATAAAAGAAGTAAGTTCCCCAATAACAGCGATAGTAATGTCACATAGTTTTTAAAATGCAGTGTGTTTGCTGCATTTTAAATATCGATGATTTTGCAGGAGGAACATGGCTCTTTATTGTTAGTGTCCATGCAGCTGAGGCAATTGTACTTAATTATGAGAAATCACTGCCCTTTTCCTGTAAAACCCTAAAGGGAGATGGAGTTGTTCTGTTTTATGTATATAAGAAATAGCTTTTCAGACAGAAATTTGTGGTGTTTCTTAATAGCTTTTTTTGCTTGCTCAAAAAAAGGAGAGATTAACTATGTTCATTGCACACTCTGCATATATGATATCCACCTGTGTCTGATCACATAGGAGGTTTTCTGGCTGGATTGAAAATTTGTGTGAGATTCTCCTCATGGGAGATGTGTTTGCCATGCAAGGAAAGAAGGATGTGGTGTTCTAACAGTATGGCTTTTCTTGGGCGTATTGTATATATTTAAAAAAAAAAAACAAACTGTACAGGCTTTTTTCTTCTGGCTTCTAGCAAAGTGCTTGGCATGGGCCTGTGCACACTGTGAATTGGCAGATTCACCCCACAGTGTCCACAATTCTTTAGGACCTATCACAGACTGTAGGGAAGGAAAATTCTGACTAGAACAGGAAAGGGAGGGGAAGGATGACAGGTGCAAAGGCCAGAATTAGAAAATCGGGCTTCTCTGCTTAACTCTGCTATTGCTTGTGGAAAATAAGCATGAATGAATTTTTCAGATGCCATCTCAGTTTCCAGTGTGAAAACAATCAATAATATTCTGTCACAGGGAAGGTGCACTGTGGTTCTCCATCCATCTTTTTTTCTAAGGGTTCATATTTTGCTACCAAGAAGTCAGCCTGAATTCTCTGTTGCTGCTATGCAGTCACCAGGCAGCTATGCAGTCATCTCTGAGCTCAGAATTTCAGGAATTTCACAGGGAAAAGTACAGTGTGTGCAGACAGTAGGCAGACGTGCTGATGCTTTTGGGTGGGACCAGCGTGGGAGACTACTGTTTTTCCTGATACAGACAATGCAGAAAGTGTGGCAATGGTCTACAAAAATAAAGGTTCCCTAGTCTTACATGATCCCAGAGTGTGTGCCCAGATGTACCAGCTTCACAAGGAAGGGAAAAATAAAATTTGGACAATATCAAATCAGCAGCAGTAGCTGCGTCAATGACATTACCAGTGAAATGTGGGAGTGACTGCTCTGGTGCATAATTCCTCAGTGGATGGGGATGATCAGGGAAGCTGTCAAAAAACATTTTCTGAAAGACAGTGTAGTTGATTTCCTGGAGGCCAAGCAATTTGAGTCAACACAGCTGCAGTGAGCCTGGTTTTTGTCTCGCTATCCACTTTGTGTGGATCCAGACGGAAATGGGCTACAACTGTTCCATTCAGAAAGTATTGTTGCTTTGGAAGGTCAAGCTCACAGCATTTTCACAGGGAAACTACAAAATTCCAGGGATGGTCATGATGGGTTCCTGACTTAATTTCTTTACTCTTAAATAAAAATATTTGAGTAAGACAAACTGAACACAAATTAGGAATGTTGGAAGCACGTCTCACAGCCTGAATCACAATGAAGATTCCCAGCACACCAAAGTTGGCCTCTCATTTATAAGCAAGAATGGGATTATTGTCTGAAATAAAAAGCTCTGAACCTCTTTGACAAAGAAACAGGGTGGAAAGTGCCCAAAATGGAAACTGCCCAAATCATGATTGTGGACTGTGCTCTTCTCTGCTTCAAATGGTCCAAACCTTATTCCTTTTCAAAATCAGATGTGCAGCGCTGCTCAGATCTTTCCTGCCACACACATCTGAGGGTGGTTAAATCTAGACCACATCTACTTTTCATTATTGTTGTAGTCAGTGGTAGAATACTCTCATCTCCAGGTAAGGGTTTTGAAGTTGGAACTGGAATGAGACGTGACTGTGACCAAAGTTAGACCATGTAGTCTGAGTTGCTTAATGGAAGAAGCTGGTGATCTTGTAGGTGCAATGGAATTGACAGCAAAAGCAACATGAAGCATTCTGAAGGACAACATGAGGTGTCTTCTGAAGTGTCTTCTTCACTGTGAATATATTTTGTTCTTACATGGTCCCATCTTCCCCTTTGTTGGAAAATCAGAAATTAATTTCACACTTTAATGCTCATTTAGTTCTGTGCCACAGTGTGCCTCTGTGCAAGAAAGAAGTAATCAAATAAGGAAAATCACTTTTTAACTTTCCCTAGATGGGTCTATTTGTCACCTCTACGCACTGCGATCTTCCAAGTGTGTAGAGGTGACAGTCCACAGACCAACAGTGTGTTGGTACGAGCTGAAAGTAGTACGTATGTGCCATGCCCATAAAGTAGATCTGTAATCCAGAAATTAGCATTAACTAAATAGCAAGAAAGAATTAATTTACTCTCGTAGTGTTGTCCACCACACCACTCCACACTTCTCAGTATAAATGATAGCTGTTTCCTTGCTCTTTAATGGAATGGATAGTCCACCTTCTACTGAAGATTACCGGACCACATGTTTAATTGTTTGGGTTTTTTTCCTTGAGGACATGGACTCTTTTCAGTGATTTGTATGTGAAAGGCCAGCAGGTAAAATATATATTTTCCTAATACAGTGGATGATAAATATCACAACCCAGCTTGCAAATGCTTTGGAGCAAACAGTGTATAATTACTGTCACTCTTAGGACCAGAAACCCTTACACCAGCCCAAAATATGGTCAAACCACACTAAAATTCTTTACGGAGTAGGAAAGCAGCAGCTGTCTAGCAGCACAAGGAGGAAACTGGAATATTATATATGGCACTTTCAAAGCTGGTGAGGGTAAAGATATTTAGTACTGAATCTAGGAACTGAAATCTGCAAGCACAACTATGCTGGGTCAGATCAACATTTTTTTTAAGTCCCTATCCCATCTCCAGCAGCTGATGCAGATCAGAACAGTGTTGGTATGGCTCGCTTCCCAGAAAACACCCACCCAGGTGCCAATAGACTTCGAGTTGCTGAGTTGAAGTTGTATCTAGACCATGAGGGTTAATAGACCCTGAATGACCTAGCTGAATAAATGTGTTTCACTCCTTTTGAATGAACCTTTCTTTGATTCCTACAACAGCTTACCACACAATGTTCTGCAAATTTATTTCGAGGTATGTGGTCAGTTCATTCTTTTGTTAGTAGTAAAAGATGTTTGGGTATTTCTTGGGTAAACCTATTTCTTTTGCTAAGAAATCTGATGAATTTTTCCTAAATTCATCTCTTTATAATTAATATTTTTTTTTGTTATGGACTTACTCATGAAGATATTTGCAGATATCTGCACTTGTAGGTCTCAGAAATGACAAGGCTAAATTCGTGCCAAGGTGGCTTCTGTGCATCCAACTGGACAACAGTGGATGTTGCACAAGCATGGAGAGTGGACTAAGTCTTGGAAGCACCTTACATTAGGCATTCAGAGATTAGCATGACTCTCATGCTCAGGAACAAACAGCATAGCTTTGCTTTCAAATGCCAAATCTTTCTATTTGCCTAAGGTTGTTCTGAGCTGGAGGGGGCAGTTGCTGAGGCAGACATTGAAAATCACCTTACAGAAGGGTTAAAATGCTGGTGAAGCCTCATTGTTCTAGGGGCAGAATTAGAACTAGGACACGGATGTGAACTGACGTACATGGAAATGGAAATCAAACATAAACAATGGTTTAACATTTAAAAGTTACTTAACACTTAGGCAGTTATATCTATATTTCCTTCCTGCCATCTTCTCTTCCTTTTTTACCATTATAGCCTCAGAACAGATTTGTCCCCATTTTCCTCAGCTCCTGGTTCAAAGCCACAAGATACTCTGCAAAATCTTTTCAAACCTGGAACTATACAGGCTAGAAAGGAACCTGGAGTTCTCAATTTTGCTTTACAAAAATTAACAGGGAAAAATGTTGCTTCCATACCTCCCAAGGAAGATCTCATTCCTTTGATCCAGGAAAAAGTCAGTGACTGGGAGGCATTTGCAATAAAAATGGGCATTTCCCCCCCTCCCTTACTAGGCAGAAAAGATATCCACAAGAAGTCCTGTAGAATAGGTTTTCAGGTAAGCACTGTCTCTATCCCGCCAATGTTCTTATTTCTAAATATGGTCCATGTTACCTGCTAGTTTCCATGGAAGTCAAAGTCTGCCTCATCCTGCTGACTTCAAAATTGCTCCTTCCACTCATGTGGAATGAGAACTGCTCTCAAGCCCACAATTTTGTTGACAGTCCATTATGCACTGGTGGCCTTTTGATCTGCTCTACAGATCATATGGAGCCATGAAGCTTTATGTAAGTGTAAGAACAAGCAGGATAAATTCAGCATAGCTTTTCATGCTTGCAGCAAATACCATTGTAAAAAACAATCATTTCCTCAGCAGCACACTTCCCAGGGGAAACCTGCAAAGTGTGAAAGACTTCCCACTCATCCTGTTATCCATGCCCTTGTATTGATTCCTTCATCAGTACTGCAGATCTGAGCTGCTTCATATACAGCACAAAGTTGAATCATCTCTTTGGCTGTTTTTCTCTGACAAAGGAACCTATTCCAGACTGGCAGATTTAGACACTAATGAAAGCAGAAAGAAAGTGTAAAGAAGGAGCTCTGCTCTTTGTTAAGGCTGGTCTTTATCTCCATAAAGTAAAGCTATCATCCAAACTCTCCCTGTATATAGATTTAGGTCTTGACTTTCTAATGGCATTATTTTGGTTTCAGAGCATCCTAGAAAGACAACAAACCTCTTCCACAAAGGGCAAGTGATTGAGAATATCTCTTCAGGAACCATAACACATGGTAAATTTGTAACCACCAGCCTGTAAGCTGTGAAATCAGCTGGTCTCTCTAACTCAGGGAATGTAAACCAGGTGTTAGGGTCTTTTAAATTGCAGCCAATTCTTTGGGCATATATAATAGCAAGAATGGAGGAGAGCTAACTGTTTCACTGCTGTTGCAGAGGTTTCCTTATGCTTTAAAACATCAGACTGAATTCTGTATAGATCCCTTGCTACTTGTGCTACTGTTTTTATAGTATCCTAAGCATTTTAAGACCCACTATGAATCATAGAGGATTAATTCTTCATTAATTTGTTAAACCATAAATGCACATACCCCTTTATTCCAGTTCAAAAATATTTAACTGCCCGTTTTTCAAGCCCCATTTTGTTAAGAGAGGACATCACAGAAAATGAGCTTGAGTTAGTTTTCAGTTGATCATGTTCCTTCTTAGTATGACTGTTCCCTAGCAAATGCTAGTTTTCAATTTTTGGGTGCATCACTTGTCCTACTCATAGAGTTTTGAGTCCTGTTCTCAGCTTATGTCTCTCTGTACAGGCCCTTTGGCTCAAACCTATCAATTAAGCAGATCCCTGCCTAGGCTGTAGAAGCCTCCTGTGATCTTCATCCCTGAGCAGCAATTCCTGTGCAGGTGAAAGCAAGGAAATGAAAGCAAACCTTTCATTTGTTGTAATAACAGACTGCCTTGCTGAGGAACCAGCACCTGAGTGATACATGGAGCAGCCTTAATTGTACTGGCTACTCACTGATAAGTTGCACCTTTGGTGAGAGATTAGCCCATAAATCACTGTGGGGAGGTCATTTGTTTGATGTAATCAGTTAGGCCTGCCCATTTTGGCAGCCTACAGCTTCCTTTCTGTTCTTTTTTATTTACCCCCTTTTTAGATGCACATCACCAGAGGCAACAAGCACAGTTGTAGGTCTTCTTTCATTCCTTGCTTCTTCTTGTCACTTGCCCAGATTCCAGAACTTTCCACTTCATACCTTCTCAAGTGCTAGCTTCTAGTGAGTGTTCCTTTCCCTTGTGTCTTTCACCCACAGTGTTCAAAGCTATTTACAAATACACACGAGTTCAGGTTCTAAATACTTCTGCCTGCCTCATTTTGTAGGTGGAAAAGGTAGTATATACGTGACTAAGGAAACAATTTGCCCAAGGTCAGGACACTGGCAGTATTTTATTCCACAGTCAATGATGTACTGGTAATTTGTGTGGACTGGGCTATGCTGTACAGATGCTTTGGATGCTAATTACATCTGTAAGAGAGTAAATCTTGCAGTTCTTAACAGGTCAGACTGTAGTTATTTACCTGCTCATTCTCTTTGTCTATGTAATGCCTGGAGGCTGGAGAGGAAAAGCTGTTTCACAGTAGCACATAAAGGTAAATACAATTAACTAGGCGTAGTTTGAGAGCCTCCTCTGAGTTGGGAAGTGCTCTTCCTGGGCTCTTTTTGCAGGCTGGAAGCAGAGGTTGAGACTACCCAAGACTACCCACAGGCATCACAACTTCTCTGACCCAGTGTCCTGGTTACCTGTGTGAGGCCACCTTGACCAGACCTGCTCTGTTCTTCTTCAGATACTCTGAGGACATGTCCTTGCCAGTGAAGTCACTGGTTTGCTAGCTCTACTGTCACCCTCAAAAGAAACCTATTCTTGCTGTCTCTTGGGAGATCATGTTATCAGACAGTTCCAACTTGTCATGGAATGGACACAACAGGAGCAACCTCCTTTAGAGCAATGAAGACAAAAGAATAGAGAATTTCTACAGTGCAAAGAGCCTGTGGAGTCAAGACAAGTTGTGGGTTATATGACTTCTGACAAGCTGTTTCCAGATTGCTTTATATTTTTCTAGTCTTCACTTGCAAACTTCACAGAACATCGCTTAAATCTTTCAATATCCTGAGCAAGGGCTCAAAAATCACACATTGTTATCACAGGAGCTCAGCAGAGGTTGTAAGCAGCTGTGATCCCTAGAGCTGTGGCTACAGGAATTCACTGAGCCATTGATAAACGATTTCTTCTGTGTCAAAACAAGTCTGTCTACCTGAGATCCTAGGTTATCTGTGCTTTCAGTGGTTCATAGTGTAACCACAATGCCCTGATTGAAAACTGGCAAAACTCAAGTAATCATGCAGATGCAGCTTGCAATTTCCTATTTGTGACTGTTTCAGGTGCTGAAATGATCAAAAACACAGCGAGGGTCTGAGACAAATATTTTTAAAATTACAGGGACTGATGAAAATTTTGTTTGGTTTTCTAGTTGCTTTAAATTAAAGCTTAAATTCTGTGAACAATACAGGACCCCTAAACTCAACAGATGTGTGGTCTACTACCAAGTCACTACTCAGTCAAATTCATGTCTGACAAGCAACTCAGCTTTTCTAAGGGAAAAATATTAGCATTGCCTCACAACAAAATTTATATGTATGATAGTTCTGCATGTAAAATCTTGCCTGTGAAAAAAGGGTACTTATGGATGTAATAATACTTTTGCACGTAAAAAAAAGAATGTGTAGCTAAATACACACAAAAGTTTATTTAATTAGCTATTTAGTTTCGGTAGTTCAGCATTAGTTTATTATTGGTAACCCTTTATGTTTTTCTGATATTGCACATGAGAAAAGAACAACTATTAGTCTATCTATGTTTCTACATAAACACTTAAAAATAACAAATAGAATTTCAATTCTGCTATTAAAAGTACCAAGGAAAATAAGCTACTAATTATATTAATTAAAGCTAGTAATTCACTTCATTAGCATGGCAAAGAGACTTAGTATGAGATAAAAATCACTCATACAAATAGAAGATGTATACTTCTAGAGAACCATTAACACTTCATAACAAAATGAACAGCAAGGGACCAAAATGAAACTTTAAATATAAACTGAAAGATAGCTAGAAGGAATATGAATTTTAAATATTCTAAATAACCTCAAAAATGTATTCTCATTCCTGAAGCATTCTCATGCCACCTTCCTTGCAAGATTGAGAAAGAAATCTCTTCTATTGATTGGGCCCATGAGAGGCCTTTTGAAATTTGTCATGAAACATTGTTTAAAAGGTCAATAATCAAAATCCCCACCAAAAAAGCCAAGGAAAGAAGCCATCTACTGCACAGCCTGACAAAGGACAAAGTGAAAAGACACTGTATAGCCAACTTGTCTTGCTCATATCAGATCCCAGTCCAACTAAATGTTGATTGTTCTGGGAGCCAGAGCCTAAATACCAGGGTATCATTGCTTCCCCTTTGACTTTTCCCCATCAATCTTGAGCTGAGAATTCCCCAATTTGCACCTGGAGTCCTGGAGCTGTCTTGAACTATGGTCTTTAAAACTTACTACTCCACTACACCTGCAAAGGGCACTAGGAGGCTTCTGTGTGTTGAAAACTTTGGGAGCTCATCACTAACTCTGTTTCTAGGAGACCTTTTAGCTTGGAGTAGCAATGGTCAACTGCTTCACATTTACCATAGGAATTAAAAGCTACTGCTGCTGATAGTGGTGGATGCTGAGGGCAAGCTGCATAGATGTGCTTTTCTGTTACCTGCTCTGTGATAAAAGCTGCAGAGAGAAGGTCAACAATATCATGCTGACTCTCTTGGTCCTTATAGAAATACAGTTCATGGCATTGGTATCACCTCTCAACAAATGAGAATTCATTGCATAGACAAAAGTTAATTCTCCCATCAAGTCAAGGTATGGACAGCTCTACAGGCTATGATCTCCTTATGATTAATAAATCTGTCAAAGTCATCCAGACCCACAAGGAGATCCTAACAGAACCCCATCGAATCCACAGCTCATTCTTCTGCAGTCAATAAGCCTATATTCCACTCAATATTTCTAAGGTACATTTGAGGGAATTTGACCCTAAAAATCACATGTAAGCCTTCAAAAAATCAAGTATTTCAGAATCAAGGACAATTCTCTGGTGTTGTAAAATCACAGTTCATCCTGTAAGACATTCTTGTGACTTCATCTTTTAGCACAGAAAAAAATATAATACACTGATTAGGCAAATATACTACAAACAGAAGATCATGCCCATTTTTTACTCTTAGAAATGCACAAAGAAATTTTCTATGTAGATGTGCACTGTGGATTCTGTTCACTATTGACATGCCTTTAATAGTTGGCAATGAGCAAAACTACCTTGTAAATTGCCTCCCAATCTTATTGAAATAGCCTGATACAAACTGCACCCTAATTGCTAAATTAGGACTATGTGCTTTGCTGAGCTAATTTTCTTGCTAAATGGGCACGTGATGTGGCAGTTAAGGGCTTTTTATCAGGTTATTACAATGAGGGATTATATCGTTTCAATGTAATTGAATTTTAACGAGGACAACTCTTAAGCAAATACACCTCCAGAAATGATGCAGTGCTGATGTTATGCTGAGAAACTGAACATGACAATTCAGTGGATCCAGCTGGACCTAGGAGCCTCTTTAGTGCTTTAATTAAAATAAGTGAGGAGTTCTCCTATTTTCTTACATTAAAAAAAACAAGCAAACAACAAAAACAAAAACAAAACAAAACAAAAAAAAGAAACAGAAAAAACCCCACATTATTTTCTTAGCTCTGTCTCTGTTCCTGGCCCAGCCAGAGAATCCACTGGAGCTGAAGAAGGTTCCTGCTTTCGATTCCAGTTATCTGGAATGAGACTCTCAGTTCTCAAGTCTGACTTGATTGTCATTAATTCTGTCTTAGATGCACTTAGATAACAAATGCAGGAATTAAGTAATTGACATTCCGCATTCTTATTGGCTGAAACAGATAAAGAAAAATGTAGAATGCATTGCATAAGTCCTGTCCTTGTGTGATGAGGATTGGCTGAATTCAGGACAGTCTGAATTCCAGTGGTGAGTTTCAAGTGCTAAAGCTTTCCTGGAGGAACACTGAGTGAATTTTCTGTACCTAGCAGGACAAGATGTCTGAATTTTACCAAAGACAAAATTTCTTACTGAGGACTGAGACAGTGGGAAATTACTTAAGACTATGGAAGAGAAAAATATCAGCCTCAAAGTATATTCTGATCTATTATTAAAATAAACCTCTCTCAGCTCTGATGGTTGTTCAGACGGGGTGGGGGGTAAGATACACATGATATTACACAACATCTGTGATGGGATGTAAAAAAGACAAGCCAAACCAATCATACACACTTCACTGCCAGGAAAGGAAACCCTAGGAGGCTAGGTTTACAACAGCAGTACTTAATTACTCTGTACTTGCACTATTTAGGATCAATGTGGGGCAGGTAAGTGACAAATTACTCATTTCTGTCAAGAAAAAAACCTTTCCAAAATACTGTGAAACATATTGCAAATGGACAGAGATTGGAAAGTTCAAAAACTCTCAAGATGTAAAGAAACTAGTGCATAGGTGAGGTGTCAGTGTTTGCCAACAGGGATTACAGCTATTTTCACTTATAATATGGAAACAACCCAAGCAATCCCACCAAGAGAAAATGTCTCTACAAGCTCTATAGTTATTGTGTTTTAATTGCTAGTAAATGCCAACTCAAATAATGGCATCCGCTGTGTACCTGTGCAATCACAGTGCTCTGGAATAAGCTAATGAGTGCAGAGCAGAAGGCTGGCCTGAAGCCACTGCACACGTACACCTTAATGAGGGTCTCATGGGGAGAGGGAGGAATTGAGCAAAAGACTTCTGAGACTGTAGAAACTGTTGGAGTGGAGAAGGGGGTCAATGCACGTCCATTTTACCCACAGGAAAGATGCACACACTTTAAGGATGTTTGCTTGGCAGCTGCCTGCCTCGTGCACACAGACGTAAGACCAGCTGCGGTGTCATGATATGCTCAGATGCAGAAATATGTCTGGTAGCAGTTACCATAATGAGCATATTAGGCACTGCTCATTACATCCTTGAAAAGCAACCAGGCCCAGCTCTCTCTGAAACACAATGAATTCAACATCAAAGTGCTGATATGGAAGAAAATGTGCTGATGGCAGCTGCTTTTATCTTTACGTTTTCCACTACTAGACTACATGCTTGCTGAGAATAAAGGTTTAACTCTGTCCTGGCCTATCCATAACCACGTGGCTCTGGAGACTCCTTAAAGGATGGATTTGGAGCACAACGATAAGAGAGCTCCTGGGGAGGAAGTAAGAATATACTCAGGATTGATAAAGTGATCTGACTACCTCAGGATTACTTCAAACATTAAGACACTTGAGGCATTTCAAACACCTAAACATTTAAACTAAAGGTGATCTCAAATCACAGAGCAGCACCACCACTTAGTGATGAGGACACCAGGGAGCCTGAATACTTTCTGTGCTACCAGTGGGTTGTGCACCAAGAAAAAAGTCTTTTCGCCATGACACTGTTCAGGTTTAGAAGGGAAGGACGGCCTTCTGTTCTTCCAGTGTGCTATTTACACACCAGTATAAAGGGAAAGTTTTTCTAAATATTCCAAGTCAATCTGTCATTTTATATTCAGGTAGTAAAACCTCCCTAGATCCTTACCATCTTTCTTAGGCTCCATCCTCACTTCTCCCTTTTCTTTTTATGGCCCTTCATGGTCCACCACTCTCATTGGTCCTTTTCCCAGATATGTTAAACCTCATCTGCTCCTAATATTTGATATAGTGAGTACCATGTGTGTTAGTGAAACTCTTTCTAGCTTTCTGGATTTATAACTTTCATTCTTAAACTTCCCAAGAGAATAGAACATGTGGGTAAATCTGCTATGTGTGAACCTGTTTCTGTTTAGGTTCCCAGTGACTGATGTCCTAAAAATGAGCACTGAGCACATGCATAAGCAAGAGGCAATAACCAACTCAGCATATGGTGCTGAGTGTTTCTTTGGAGCAGAGTTTCCGATCTAGACAATGTTTGCACGAAGCATCATCTTTGCCATCTGAGGGCTTTTTGGTGGAGTGAATTGAAACTACAGTGTCTAGAAGGTATAATATGTAACAAATCTGCCATATGGCAGGATTTGAGCCTGAGACCTGCACTGTAAGTCACTGCTGCCAAGCATTGTGTTAGCACAATATCCTTTCTTTCTGTCAGCTGCAGTGTACAAAGTTTCTAGTGATACAGTGACTAAAAGAAAACACCATGTTGACATTTACTCTGATTTGCCACAGACAATTTAATCAGAGAAGAAAATGAATATACAAGGAGACTAAAGTAATCTCTTAACCCTGAGAGTGCTCTTTCCAAGAGGAAGAATTAGAGTCAATTGATTCAAGGTTCTGTGCTAAGTTTGTACTTCACTTATTTTGTTGGTATTCCACAGTGGCACTCTAAAACCAGAGATAAAACAACCAGTGAAAAATAACAACTCAGCAAAGGCTTGCAGAGCCATTCAGCCTATAAAGTCATTCCCCAAACCACACATACTTCCTGTCTTCTTTCCTGTCCTGTGCAAGTGCCATTGCATCAAGCATGTTGTCAGTATTATGTTTCTGTAGAAATGAACTTTCTTATGTTCTGGAAGTTTAGCTACACACACGTTTACCCTGCATGTAATTCTGGATTATCTCTCCAGCTTGGTTATAGCTGGAGTTGGTCAGTCAGATTACTGTGCTGCAGAGAGGGGTCGGGGTGGGAGCAGCTGAACCTCACAGCTCCTCACAACCTTTTTCTTCTCATTGAGCTCTGTCTGTGGGGCACTGCTCCGCTCTCATATGAGACAAGAGTGTTAATCAATAGCAGTATCTTTGCTGCACTTAACAGCATATGCTGTTCTTTAACCTTCCCTTGCCTAGCTAAATAAGAATATGCATGTCTACCAATTAATTTAGTCTTGGTTTTTATTCTGTTCTGTGTGTCTGGGGACAGATACTTACTACTGAAGAATTAAAAATGGCAAAAAACTTTACTGGCTGTGTCACCTTCTTGGTAGGTCTAACCCTACAGGTATTTGACAATTAGCATCTTGCTGCTATCCTAGTATAGGTTCAATACAACCTACCATTATTTCCCATCTCCATGGGCTAGATTCAGTTATGGTTTGAGGAGTTTTTGTGGGGTTTTTTTTGTGTGGTTTTAAAAAAAAAATCACTTTGACTTGTACTTATTAGAAGAGGAACCTAAACCTTCAGAGCTGTCTCCAGTGTCTTAGAAGTGTTGGCCAAAGTACATACCACAAAATTTGTATAAGTCCTCTCTGCACAGGGTTATAGCATTCCTTCTATGAATGGCACCTATACTATGGGAAAAACTTTGATTTTAGAGTAATTGAAAGAAAAAAGGAACATGAAAGACTGAGGTTTTAGCCTGAAAGGATGTTTATTCTGAGTATTTCTAAAAGGCTTGGGTTCAGGCTGGTATGAAGGTTCAGCTTAAGGTCAGGTCTGAAAGCCATTGGTCAATTCCAAATATTTCGTTAAGATAACTTCAAGACATCTCTGGTATGTTTAATACAAATCTGTCTTCATTTTAGCTATCTAAGTGTATTTGAATGGGACTAATATTTGTGACAATCACCAGAGAGGGTGCATTTAACTAAAATACATCAGTTTTGGTACACTGAAGATCCATCTCAATGAAGAAAAATTTAGCCATCTACTAGAGAGCTAGTGTCTTCAAGCAGCTACAATATAGCCTGAAGTTAAGTCCCTCTGCAAGGTGGCTGGATACTTCTTCATTTTGGCACAAAAATGAGCCTCAAATGTATTGAAATTTAAATTTGTGTTATGAAGAAAACTCAGACAGCTGCTTCAACTTTTGATAGAATGCTCATTGATGCATTTGGAGACGTTACTTTCCAGGGCTTTCTGCTTTATATATTATAAATTCTGCTTTATCCAATACCATTTATCTTGGAACTGAAAGCAAATATGATCAGTGTGGTCAGTAGAGATGAAGTTGCCCAGGGTTTGTTTCAATGTAATGATGGATGTATACAGAACTCAGATGTAAAGTGGATTTGGTTTACTTTCAGAGACAGTTCTTTCTCCTCATCAGGAAAGATGCATCAAACTGTGAATGTGTTTTGTTTAGTTTGGTTTTAAAGCTGGGTAGAGTGAAGATAGTTTTTGATGCTTGAATCACTTGAAAAATAAGTGCTGTATAAGTGGCTAGACCAGGTTCTCACATTGTTAACCTTAATAATTTGTGAGGAAAAGCACAGATCATGCCTTTCTTGAAGACTCTATCTTCATATAAGGAAAAATTTGATAATTTGGAGCAGTCTTATTTATTAAAAAGCATTAGCAAAACTTTGTGTAGTATTGATGACAGTCAGAAAGAAAAGCTACTTCAAACAAGATTCTGAATGACCTCTCATGAAAGAAAATCCCAACCCCTTTCTTTTTTATTTTCTCACCTTGTTTTAACATTTTCCACCTGAATATCCCAAGTATGTTCTGCCAAGATAGGAAAAAAAATCTTCCCAGTAAAAGGAAGAAATAATATGATGTCTTTCCAGTTTTTGGTTTAAGCACCCCAGATGAGCAGCATTAGTCTCAAGCCATTGGAATGGATAGCCTGAGCTGCTCTCTGGCTGCAACTGAGCAGGTGCTATGCACTTGAGGCAGAATCATGCTGTGCAAAACACAGTAATCCTGACAAAAGAAAAATAAATCCCCAAGCCCCCAATAAAAACTGTTTGCATATATAGCTCACCATAGCTGATTACCAGGAGGAATAAAACATGTGGGAGACAGTGCTCTTAACTGAGGATACACATCTTGACTTAGATAATAAAGGATGATGGTACAGGATCTGAAGCAATAAATACCATATTTTAATGAATAATATTTTGAAATGACAGAACACAAAGTCATTTTAGGGGTTATCTATTTCCATCAGCAGTCTATTGTGTTTGTGATAGTAACCTTGGCTTGTGTTTGTTCACATTATCTTTATGTCTGGAGCTTTTAGAGGGGTTGCTATGGCGCATAATTGCAATACACTTGGAAAGTGGATGCCTGCTATCACCTTTGCACCCAAAAGGTGTAAAAGGAGTAATTAGGAAGGTAATATATGGAAGCAGGCAGTCAGAATTCATTTATTTTAGTCCTCCATGGGTGATTGATAAGAGGGATCTTCAGGAGCTCCAGTAATCTGCCCATAGTCTGAAGCTCCTTCTGAGTTTAAGAATTTCAGAAAATTCACTGGAAGTTCATTGTAATATGGTGAGTAGTTCTCAATTTCTTTAACCTAGTTTAGAGATTTCTAAATTTTTAAACTTAATGTTGTCTTGGTGGGATTTAATTTGTGATCTTTGTTACTGAAAACTTTGCTGTTTTGTCCAGTTAGATTAGCAAATCTGATTGCCTTCTTGAGAGGGTGTCCCAGTTACTTATGACTACTAAGTTTCATGGCAGATTTGTCAAGCATGCATGTGCTGTCTTTTTATGACTTTGGCCAGAAATTCTTGATGTTGACTGAGGAAGTTTTAAATGCAGGAATTCCCAGTTTGGGGAGGGGGAGTGAAAACATGCTGGGGTAATCTGTCGTCTAGGCTTTTGGAACAGGTCTTGATAACTTTCATGAAGAGAGGATGATGTATTTACTCAATAAGGGCCTCGTTTTTCCTATTGTCTTTGTGCAAGTTTGCTCTGAATAGGGCTAAGATGTCTTGTGGAGTGGGAAGAAAGGGAAAGTGGTCCTTGCTTTAAACTAGTACTTGGTGTTAAGGTGAGTAGTTACAGAGGGCATATGAGTTTAATATCTCCTGCACATAGATCCTTGCAACTTGAAACAGAGTGAATGTGTGTGATGGAAAAAAAGTATTTTCCCCAGACCAGCTTGACCAGTGAGCAAAGTAATCTGGTCTATTTGCAGAACAGGAACTTTGTTGTTTTATTTCCCTTCTTGAAGTTCACACAAACTGAAAACCCTGGGAGAAAGCATTGAGGGGGCTGGTAAGTGAAAAGCTTTCCCCTGGTGTCCTTGTCACCTGGGAAGGATGTTTGGAGAAGGTTTCTTTTTTTTTTTTTTTTTAAAAGATGCTTTGGAGGGTGAGGAAAAAGGACACGAGAGGGGTTTGGTTTTTTTTTGTTGTTGAAGGGCAATCTATTCCTCTTTTCCTTCTAGCTCTGCTAGCTTTCAATCCAACCTGAGCCTGGAGATGATAATAGAGAGCTTTCACATGCAAATATGTCAATTTACTTCCACAGTAGTAAAGCACTGAGGGCTGAAAAGGAAGCCCCTGCAACGATAGCAGTTACATTGCTCCAAAACCACTCTGCTCCTCAAATTTGGGAAAGTCTGATCAAAGGCCATTCAAGTCTCAACCGCAGGACTTGCCTTCCTCATCTTCTTGATGCTTCTCATCTTTCTTAAATCTTTCTTCACAGTAAGAAGATGCTCACCTGGGCAGCTCCATCTGACCATAGTACATCAAACTGGTGGAACTGAGGATGTTTTTTCCATGGCCTGAGAAATAACTTTAACCTTCTCACTCCGTGGTGTCCCTGGAGCAAGGAGAAGTGGAGGGCAGGGGCATGCCTTCATGTCCATGGCTTCCTTGTGTCTCTCACCTGTAGGGAATATATTCCAAGAAGACAGGCAAGCTCCAGAACTGAGTGCTTTACTTTTAGATGTTATTTGCAAACCAAATGCAATCCTTTCTCACATACATGTAAATAGAAAAGGAGAGAATGCTCTTCATAGACTATGACAATAACATCTTTGAATCCTTTCCTGAAAATAATTTTGCTCTTTATTGGGCATGCAAATATAAAGTAGGAAGCAAAAGTTCCTGTTTAGACCATTCAGTTTGACCCCCTCAGCCAAGAGGAGGTGAAATGACAATTTTCTGTGATGAAGTGAGAACTTACCACAGCACAAAGTCTTTCTCAACTCTGGAAGCAGACTGGCAGTATGAATGTGGCAACCCAGCTAGACACTCATGACTGGTAGCATGGAAGTGTTTCTAGGTCTGACATCTCTTGGGCCAAGACAGCAGGAATGGGTTGTGCTCCACATGTCTGTGTCAGTGATTAGCAGGGCTGGAGCAGGCCTGTGGACATCCAATCCTCTGCAAAGGTGAACTGCTCAGGAAAGGGCAGGAATAGAGGATAGAGGAAAAAAGACATCTTCTGAGAACTCTACGAAATCCAGTGTTACAATGCAAGTCCTAAAGCAGACAGTCCTTAATGCTCTTAGAGAGATTTTATTTGTATCTTTCAAAGATCTTTGCTTATGTGAGGAAATCTCTTGTCCATAATAAACTTTAGAGTTTAGGAAGACAAAAAGAAGGCTGCCTTTACTGTTACTCTGAAGCCAGTGCTCAAAATAGCCTGTACGGTAACAAGCAAAATACAACCTCAGCCTTAGATTCCCACAGTGAAGTAAACCCTGGCGATGGAGGATTTTACAGCAATGGCTGTGGGTATCTCTTCTGCCTGTGCATTAAACATGCCTTTGTGGATGCACCTTGAGGCTGAGGTCAGGAGCCAGCCTTCTTCTGGGGGGGTTTGGTTAATATGCCACCATAAACACATAAAATAACCCATTTAATTTTCAGCTGTGGTCTTTGGTTACTGCATCTTGAAAAATAATCTAAAGCTTTCAAAGTCCCGAGTTAAAGCCTCTGGGAATTTTTTTGCAACACCTGCAATAGAAGAGCATGCAAACCTTTCAGATCAGTGTGTCCCTCTGAGGTCTGTGCTCTGGAGAACTGAAGAAGGCAGAAAGTAGCTTCTAGCTACCTTTCCAGTCTCCAAGTACCCACAAAAACCAGGAAGCTGTTTTGTTATGTCAGACACTGGCAAGTAGGAGTATGACTTGTCATTTTTACAAAGGCAGCTAGTGAACAGGGCTGGATTTCAACAGGGTGAAAACATCTCACCTTTATTCACAAAGGAGCAGACTTGCTGTCATCAGTGAATGCCTTATATAATTCCTCCTACCTGAAGAGACTTTTGTTCTGTGAGAGAGGAAATGTTTGAGAGTCAAAGTGGTTTAGAAGGTGATTTCCTGGTGGCCAGCTCTAACAGTTTCCAATCATCCATAATATGGTTATGTTTTCCTTTATCACAATCTATTTATTTGCAAGTTTGTTTGTGCTGAATTTCTGTGTTGAATGGCCTTTTAAAATATAGATCACAGTGTATCTACAATCAATGCATAGGAAATATTCAGTATAAGTAGTCGATAACTGTTCCTTTTCTAAGGAAATTCTAATAATCTAAAATACCTTAAATCACATTTTTTTTTCAAGTCCAAGCTTTCTGCCATTTTCCTCTGGCCTGAGATCCACAAAATATCTGTAAATTCTTTGTTATACCTGTAAGGAAACTAGTAGCAATTTGCCTGGGTCTGAATGCAACATAAGCAAGCTTACCAGAATTCGTGAAAGCATCCTCTACTTCTGGAGGATTTCTTCTTAGATGGTAGGGATTGTGGAACTTCTACAAACTCATTTTTTTAATTAAAAAGTGAAATGTTTAAAAGGAAAAAAAAAAATCACTGCCAGTTAATTACCACGAAATGGAGAAGCATGTGCTAACTGCCACAATTAATTAGTCTGCTGGTTTGTTTGGTAGCTCACATAAGCCTGTATTCTAATTAAATGGAGACAGTGTCTGCCATGGAGCATTAGTGTCCAACCACTGAGGTGTATGTGCAGTGCCATGGATTTCATCTGCTGCATCAGCTGTCAGGAACGCAGATGGTGAAGACCCATGAAGTGATCTGGTCACATCCTTCTGGTTAGCACTGATTTTTCTCACCTTTAAGGACTCTGACCAGCCAGCTCTTAACTGATTAATGAAGGGGAAAAGAACCTTTCATATTGTCAGAGGGAAGAAGTGCATCTTAATTTGTGGGCCATGACCTTGCAGCTATGCAGTTCATGGGCAGTTTATCAGTGCTGAAAACAACATAATAATCCTACAGCAAAGAAAATAGACAATTCCACATAGAATACTGGGAGATGCAAAGCTGTCCAAATACGAGATGAAATGTGGTGGTGTTTATTTCAGCCAGACATATTGCTGTCATGCTAAATATTTGGTTACTCTTTTTGAGCTAAATGAAAGCAATCAGGAAATAAAGCTTTATTTTTTATTGATACTTGACAAATGCAATAAATGCGATGGGAAATACTTAGAAACTCTGCTACTGTGAGAAACCCTTCTCCTGTGAGCTTTTTACCTGCACAACCTGTTTCAGCAACAGCTGACTGGGCATCAAAAAGACATCATGTTGCCACATCTCCTCTGTTTTCCTAAAGATCTGACATCTGGAGGCATGTGATTAAATGTGATTTCCCACCTAACAGAAACAAATAAATAAATTAAATGTAGTTGCTGTCCAAGCTATAGGAGAAAAAAAAAATTGAAGCTGGGGCTTGTGTGTTGGCTCAAGGAGCAGAAAGCAGAAGTCTAAAGTAAATACATTTTGATTTCTTTTTAAGGTCTCAGAGATTTTAAGTCAGCGTTATGATTTTGAAACAGGTAAGAAGAAGACAAGTCTTGTGTCTAGGGGACTGATTGTAATAAAAGAAAAATACAATCAAGTTTAAGAATCCCAAAGTTATATAAGCAAATTGAAAGTTTAAAAATATTTAAGTTTTGCATTTTGGTAGTAGCTGGGTTATGCTGGGTTTTTTTCTCACTTCTCATTTAACTTTTCAGCTAGTGCTGACAGCAGGGCTCTGTATCCGTATTCTAATCTGACATCATTATGTCAATCAGACAAACAAGACACGTAATCATAGTGTTTAGGGAGGCAGAGGGGAAGTTTCCTTGTAAATACGAGACCCAAGGTCTAAACTATTTTTCCAAAGCAAGTACATTTTGTCCCACCTGGTGAACAAGGAAAAACAAACCATTCAAAACAAATTTAAAAAGCTTGTCTTGATTCAAATGCCACTAGTCTGTAGAGCTACTGGCTGTCATGGCAATCACTCCTTCCTGGCAATTGGTAAAGTCTTTAAGGACAGGAGTTGAATAAAACTGAAATGTATTTTTCATTGCCTTTCAACTAGAATGAGTCTATGTGCATTTACTGGATGCTGGACCCTCTTACTCTGGCCATATCTGTTCTAAAGAAAAGCTGAAGTTGGTACATTAAACCACCATCCTTAATCTATTATACTTTTAATGGTATTGGACTCTAATATTTTTCCCCATTGTCTTATTTTTAACTCTTGACTTGTGGCTTATGCTCTAATTCTTATTTAACTTTATAGTAGCCTTTGTTCTTCATATCTTTCTATTCTTCACATTTTTCTAAATTTGGAAAGGAATATAGAAGTGTTCAGTTCTGAAGCCTCAGTTTCATTGCAACTGTATAGATTGGCATTTTCACCTCCCTCCTTTGATGGCTGTTCTTCTTTTGCTTGTGCATTTGAGAATAATCCAGAAGTATATAGCTGATAGCCCAAATCTGCTGTCAGCTGTGTCAGGAAAACAAAGATGAGGAGTGAATGAAAAATAAAACCCTTGAAGCCTCTGGGGTTGCCTTTACTTTTATTCTGAAGATTTTAAAGGAGAAGATATAAAGCAGAGATTTCAAAGGGAGATCAGAAAGGCAGTTTTAAATCAAAGAAGGAAATACAGACTTGGTGATGTGGTGTTCTGCTAAAGGTCTTAGCAGTGGTTGGTGGTTTTCTTGGAGAAACTTGGCAGGATGGTAGATTTGACTATAGCGTAGATAGATTGATCAGTTTAATTCAAAATATTTCTGAAGTACTTAAGGAAATTGTATTTAACATGTTTAGTCCTTCAGAGATAGTTCAAGTAGCCCTAAAATTAATCAAATCTGCTTCAACCTCCATGAGCGATAAAACTCCTGAAAACTTGTGTGTAATTGCTGTGTAATAATTGTGCCTGTTTAAATAATGTGATTGCTGTTTAAGTTTAGACAGGGATCTGGGTCCGAAGAGTTAGTCAAATGTCCTCATACTAAGGAGGTTGGATTGGAACTGTCTATAGCTTTTTAGGTCAGTATATGTGAGCACATTTTTATTCCTAAAGATATGTCCAGTCAGAAGCGAAATTGAAGGTAGTTTTCATGGGTTTAATTAGACAAGAGCAGGATGAGAAGTCATTCCTTTGGGGACCACATAGGTTCTTTAACGTCAAAACTCTGTATTTTTGTTAGCATTTCATTCTATTTCCTAGCAAAAGACTGATATGCTAGTACCCTGTGGGATCTTAAGCAGAGTACGGGGTAGGGATAACCGTGCTTTGCTGGCATTCATTGGAATTTTCATATTGGAGGAGCAGAGGTCTTGCACACAGTCAGCTTCAGTATGCTGACCCAACTGCTTTTAAGCAGGCAAGTAATTTTAACAGATATATAGTTTAGAAGGCCATTCTTTCCTGAATCTCCCAGGGTTTCTGTTACTGCTTCCCTAGCTCACTTAATGGGAGCTCTCCACAACTTCTCCCATGCAAGGTCAGGCAGGTTAAGTTACTCCTCATTTGCCTCAGGAGCAAACCCTGTCTAGCTGCGTGCACAATAATAAATTCAATGTGCTCGGCTGAGTTTGAAGGCATGGAGTTCATCTGTCAGGGAGTGACTTTTAGCCACACTTTTGTGTGCTCTTGCAGCTTCTGCAGGTTGCCTGTGAAGGGGTGCACGAGGGGAGTGATCCCTCAGGTGCTGAAAGGGCTGACCAAAACTCAGCCCTGTATATGAAAGAGCTAACTTAGCCTGGGGCAGCAGTGTGGAAGGGACTGCTCCCACCTGATGAATAATGAATTGTATAGCTGTATTTGCCTTGGAAAGTTCAGCTGGATTGTGAAGGTTTTTTGTTTGTGGGTTTGTTTTTTTTTTCCTATAGATATATGCATTATGTGCTAAAAACCCGAAGCTATCGTGCATGGAACAATTTTTATTTATTATGGCATTTATACAAATGTGTACCTATGTTCACATGCTAACCCCACATTAAATTAATGAACTTTGGATGGGATTCAGCTGCTTATAATTCCATGACTGTAACACAAAATTGAGTTTATAAATATTCTCTCTACAGCATATGCACATCACAGTGGAAGTGATTGAAGCAGGGCCTCTTGGGACATTTTTTCTCAGGTTTTTGGTCAATTTGAATTGCTTCTAAAGCAGGTTATTTTTCATTAGCATGCTCTTTTCTTTCCCTTTCTCACCCATCTTTGCCTTTTCTATTTTTTTGTTTTGTTTTATTTTTTGTTTAGTGCTTAGGCATTGTAACAGGCTGCCAGGGCTAATTAGAAACATTCAGGCAAGTAATTTAGACATTTAGAGCTCTTTCATGCCCACTTGGAACAAGGCTCACTAGCCAGAAATAGCTGCTGCCATTGCAAGGATGCAACATTACTCAGGTGTTGCTACATGAAGGGGAAAACAATATCTGCTGCAAATAAAACAGCATGAAAGATAAATACTGTCAGGTCAGCTATTCTGACCCCAGGAAGTTTTTGCACATTGTTCTGCTGAACTCTACGTTTTTGACCTCTACTAGATTTTAGATATTGAATTTACTTTAAGCTACCCAGGCTATCCCTAGGGGGAAGGTAAACGTTATTCCTGTAGTATTCTTAAATCCCACCCACTATTTTTGGAGAGATCCAGGCTCCCGGAAGAAGCTGAAGCACAACCAAATACTTCAGTAATAGTTTTAGGATTTACTGTGCACAATTTCACTTACATGTTTATCTACTTACATTGCTGGTGCCTTTGGACAGGGAGCTTGCCATGTTTTAAAATAAATAAAGCTGTCCTATTTGTGATATGAGCTTCCCTGCTGAGCAGGAATGCATGAGTCAGCTGATGACCAATTGAGTACTTTTCTGCGGAAAGGTTGTCTGCTGCCTGAAACTGTCCCGATGTTAGTGGCTTCCTTTCAGTGAAATTTCCTGAACAAATGAATGCTTTACTGGAACTGTCACTAGGGAGACATGAAAGTTGAAAAAAATCAAAGGGAACTGGGTATGTAGAAGCAGTAGAAAGAAAAGAAGTCATTTGAAATTCTGTACTTTCTCAAAGATTAGACCTATTTGTGCCTGTCAGTTGGATTTAGTCCCATATACAAAATTAATTTTGAAGCTGTTTTCAAAGAAATCTGAAGGTTCTGGTTAGTTGCAGTGACCTCAAAATAGTGACACAATGTTTCTAATTTTACCTCCTGGAGTTTATTGAAGAGGTATTTGTAGACAAAGGCAAACACATGTGGGCCAAGGATCTATATTTCGTCACTTGAACTATACAGGGGACAGTAGTTTTCAAAATGCTAATAGTGCCTTGATTAGAATATATCAGAATATAGTCCATTCTAACAGATCAAACAGTATTTAACAAGAAACTTTTAGGTCCTTAATATGCACTTGAACTTAGATTGAATACAGTCTAAGTACAGCCTGTAGCACATACTCTCACTCCAATAGGATACAATTATTTCTTTAGAAAGAAAGATGAAATGGGCAGCATAACATAGTCCTATTAGGAAGTCCTATTATTAGAAAGATAATAGTCTATTCCCTCAAGGTTTCATACTCTGTCACTGCAGTGTACAAGAGCTTATGTTTATAAGCTCTATCAGCTGCATTTTGCATCCCTCATCCAGGTAAAACTAGAAGGTAACTCTCTTGTCAAATGTTGGTGTTACCATTACAGTTCTATAAGGAGAACATCCATCATGGCACTGTGATATGTATAGATATTGCATGTGTCTGTAGATTACAAGACTGAAATGCAGGTTGATATTTGAACTACTGATGTTAACGTGCTGTTAAAACTATGAAACTTGCCTTGTTTTCCAGATTTGCTGTCGGTAGTTTAATGGTACCATTGTAGCCATCTTTAAGGAAAAACAAGTAAAGCCCTTGGATGTGTGATTCCTCTCTACAAGTGTTACGATTCTTAGGTTTTTTCCCCCCTTAAAGTACTGCTTTAAGTCAACTTTTAAAAATCAGTCTTCTGAGGCCTCAAGGCCTCTTTGGGCTCAAGAGGGTGGTAACAGCACATGCTGGTTTATTGCACGGGGTCAGCAGTTCAAGTTCACCGCAGCTCATCTCTAAACACATTAAAGAAAAAGGAGTGTCTCTGCTCTGCCAGCTAACTCATAAAATATGCATTCACCTCACCATAGCTGCTAATTGTCTGCCTCCTGGTTGTCAGACTCAGTAGAGAGGCTGAGAGGTGAGGGAGACTATGAAAAATGAATTACACTCACCTGCTTGTAACAATCTCATTAAAGCACGTTACCCAGGAATTAGGTGTATTGTAGGGGATGAAGTCCTTCACCATTGTTGCCTTTATACCAACAGTCAGTATTGGTCTCTTGATTTGTTAGACTAGTTTGCCAGTAGATGTACTAGGTTAAATAAATATAAATGTGTCTTTTTTTCTACAGAAGAGAACTATTTAATGGCAGTAACTGAATGGTGGTGCATTAAGATCAAACATAAATGATGTGTTCGTTCACATGACTGAATAATGGTGCAGCTTCTGGAGTCTTGGGGTCAGTGTAGGTGAGGAAACTACTCAGAGGCAAATATTCAGTTAATGGTGTGAGGTTTCAGTGTTCTACCCCACAACAGAAGAAATGTTTTCCTAATTACTGTAGTTTCAGACCAGAACAACAAGGTTCATCCTATTACAGCAAAACTAAATATTTGTAAGCTGTTTGTGGCAGGCCTCAGTAGGGAATAAAAAGGGTGTAAGAATGGAACAGAATAGTGCCATACTGGTCAAACAAAAGGTTCATCTACTCACTACTCTGTTTTTAGCTGTAGCAGTACAAGGTGGTTACAAATGAGCAAGCACAGAGTGAACATTTAGTACTACTTTTTATTCCTGTTACCTTCCAGACCTCTGACTTCTTTTAGAAAATTACTCCTATGTCTTAGTGCATTTCCTAATCCCTAGTGATTTTCTTTTAACAGTTCTCTATTTGGCACACGTAAATGTCTAGCATCCAGTTTGGCTTCTTTTGTCCAGGACTTTCTCAGGTCTGCTACCTGTAGAAAACCACATCTTTCTTTGTTTTGGACATGGTTCCTAGAATCCTTGTTTGGTTCCCATTAGTTCTTATGGTGGAAGAGACAAGGAGCACTTGGTCTTAATCCATCTTTATATATCACCCATGATTTTTGTATTGAACCTCTCCCAGACCATTATTTTTCCAGACTGAGAATCCCTTAAAGAGAGGTTTTGACACATGTAAGCGGATCTCAGATCCTGTTTTCTCTCATGCGGTCTTTTCTGCATGCTCTCTGTGTTCCTCTGCTTCTCTGCAGCTGCATCCTGTGAGATGAGGTGAGCTGGATCGAAGCACCAAATATGAAGCCTTGACTTTTCCTTCACTTCTGAGGGTTAAAACTATTGAACTATTTACTAAGCATCCTATACTTGAACACTTTTCTCCTCAGGTAGATGTATTACTCCACTAGTGTTTTAGGCAGGCTAGGATATTTTTATAACTGCTTTTCCATAATCAAATAGATGCAGGCATTGGTTTGTAAGACAGTCTTCAAATCCTGATGTGAGTGCTAAGCTAAGCAGGAGTGAGCTGACACTGAGATTCCTGAGTTTTTAGTGACAAGCAATTTTTTGTGGCTTGGCACTGGGGGAAGCAGTGAGAAGAGTGCCAAAGGTTTGGGCACACTGGAGGTGGTCAAGGCTCCTGCCTACTGAGGTATGAAATGGCCCTGATAAATCCATCTCTTTGGTAGGAGCTTTGCAGACAGGAACAGCTTATTGTTTTTGCCTGAATGGTGACGAAAAGTAGGAGAATTGGAGCCAAGGTTCTTTATTTCTTCTGTGAATTTTTTGCCATTGACTTGAGTAACTTGGGGCAGTTCACTTCCCTCCTCTCTCTACCTTATTTTCTGAGTCTAGTTGATGCATATTTACAATGATATAGAGCTTTTACAGCAGTCCAGTGACAGGCAAGCAGGAACCACAGATAGTAAATTGATAAACAAAAGAAGAAAATTCAATTCTTAGGTGTAGAGTACGAATGTGTGTAGTGTCCTGTCCTTGGTATTTCGTAGCTCCTATATAGATTTGTTTTTTGTCTTTAATGGAAAAAATAAGATAACATGTCAGGGACTAGAAAAGCATCACTTTATTTCAAATAAATTAAAATTGCTGGTTATTCCATCCTCAGACATCAGGACATCAGGGGCTAGGTCAAGAGGCAGAGAGATGAAGGAGGTTCAATTCAGTATAGTTTGTATCCCAATAGTTTATGAATTTAAATTTGTGAGAAAAAAATAGGAAAAGGAAAAAGGGAACTGAGACTCGTCAGAGCTACGTTCAAACAAAGCAAATAAAAAGAATCAATCTCCTCATGCAAAACATCTGTAACCTTTTTTGAACTGATATTTTGAAGGCTGACTTTCTGAATAAAACTATTACAGAGATGCTTCAGGGAAACGGAAGGTTTGGAAAATAGTCAGTATTCAGGCTTTAAGAATGGAGAGAAAATTGCCCAGACTGTGGGACAGTCTTTGTCATGTCCCATTTCTGTTCTCCCTCACACTGATGACAAAGGTCTTCAGGGGATCCATATCCCACTAGTCTAAAAAACATCCTACCCGAAGGCATCTTGTCTTTGTTGTTACTGGGGGAGGATTATTTTCATGGGGAAAGGTCAGGGGCTGCTTACCTTTCAGTGTTTGTTTAAAGACTTGTGGCAAAATAGTCAGCCCTTTAATTTAACTATGAAATGGCAAATCTGTGCTTGCTCAAGGAAGAAAGAAGCTCTGGCATTACTGATTGAATTGAATTCATAATAATGCTTCACCTTTTTTTTTTTTTGTCTCAGCTGCTTGAGAGGATCTCCTCTGCTGCAGTCTAGTGGTTTTCCAGCCAGAAAAGGTGATCTCCTCCCCAGATCCTTAGATGTAAATTGAAGTGAAGAACTTAAAAACTCTTTGAATTAGTCTGCAGAGGAATCTCTGCTTCCTGACAGGCATCAGCACTGAGGTGGGTGGAAACACCTCTATTTTTTTTACAATACATGCTGAGTGGAGAAAGATGCTGCCCTCACTCCCTTCTTCCCAATCTAGAAGTGAGCAGCACAGTGAGTGAAACTTGGTGAAGCTGCTACACTCTGCCAGCTGGCAGCAGATCCAGAAGACTTATGCAATCAGTGGAGTTTCTTCTGAGTCATCTCCTCTGCTCTCATACCCAGCACCTGGTGTCTCTGTTTTGCTACTGCAGCCACAAGGACATCTGGGATCATTTGCTGAGCTGGACAGGCTGAGGAGGAGGAAAAGTTTGAAGCCAGTAAGATTTAGGCATTCTTCCCACCTCTACCTGTGCACTCAGTCTCTGTGATTGCAAAGACAGGTGGAGTACCCTGTGCATACAAAACTTGGCAGCTACATGGGCTGTTGTGGCAACTGAACTGGTAAATCCTTGGACACTTGAAACACTAGAAAATGCACATAGCAGAGAAACTCCATCCCACAGCCATGCAGGATGCATTGATGACAGTGGAATTGTATTTTCTAGGTATGACAATCATTAATAGACTAAAAAATAAAATAACTTCCTAAAGATAATGCTGTGGAAAATTCTGGGTAATTTTCATCTGTTTTCCCCCTTAAAATATAGAATTTTCCTGTAATTTGCACTAGGTTATGCCTTTTGGATCCGACAGTTGTCATCATTTAATTAGCTTTCTAGACCAAATATCTATGTTTTTTGTGTCATTTGCCCAAGTGTGTTGCCTAAGGCTGAGTTACCTTGCCTGGAAAGGATTCATAAGAGATGGAACATAAGTAAGAAAGAATGCAAAAAGGCAGGGGGAGTTAAATGAGTGAGCACTTCAAAGATGCAAAAGGATTTATTTGACAGTGCCATTAACCAGGCAGTTCACAAATAACACCAAACAGGGAATGGAGCAGAAGACAATACTGTCCAAACCAATAAGGACCAGTTTTTACAAGGATGAGTTGTATTTACAGGGAGCTGCTGAATGTCTTGCTTATTCAAATTGGATTACATGGTTCAAATTTCCATGACTACCAAATCTCCCTTGGAAAACTGAAGCAGTCACTTAGAATCTTCTCACAAGCTGTCCTTGCCCTAAGTCTTAAAATTTGTTTTCAGTCCATGTCTAGTCAGTCCTTTGGCAGTACAGGGCAAAGTAAAAAAAAAAAAAAAAAAGTGTTTGCTGTAAACCTTATATATTGAAGACTTCAGGTTTTTGAAGGATGTCTGTGTTTGAATGTTTGAGATATCTTCTAATAAAGTCTTTATCCCGTGGAAAGAGGAGAATCTGCTCATGGTACACAATTTGAATTTAGGTGGCATTATCCAGACATTTTGGGGTGTAAGAAGAACCAGAAAAGCCTCGGCACCCATTTTGCATGGCTATATGAAAAAGTACTTTACAAGCAACTGATTATATTAGGAGAGGGTTGTACACAAACAAAATCAAATTCACCTTTTGTTTTGTAATGTTTTTATCTAGTATTATCTTGACTCTCCAGAACCAGTTCAGCCACTAATGGATTTTTTGCTTTTCATTTCCTTTCAGAGTTTTTTGATTGATTGAGGTTTAATATCTCCATATTTTTACATAAAATGTGCCATTAAAATATTTCTATATTTACATATATATAACTACGTATGCAGTTCAAGTCCTTCTTTCATAAATTCCACTCTAAGCAACCTCTAGGCAGAGCAGTGCCTGCAAGCTATAGCTACCAAACTGGAAGAAATGTTATTTGGCTGTACCTCTCATCTCTTATCAAAGTAGCAGCAATTTAAAGGCCATCTCATTACTGTTTTCAAGGTTCAGCAGACATGTAGCAAGAATAAAAATCAATTTTTTTTAAAACAATCTAATTCTCTACCTGACTGCTCTTCGTGCTTGATTTGTGCACACAGCATAATAATGTTATTAAGGATAATCAGTACTGCCATTGTTACTCAGGCAAAGAAAGGCTACTGCACTATTGGGCAGCTCTTCACACAGGAATCATGTGAAATAATACAGCCCATAGAAAATTCCTGTGCTATTACAAATACTGATAAAAAGCTCAGGTTAAAACCGGCAGGACCTTCCAGAACACAAAATTATTAATTATATGGTCGGGTACATAGAGCCATGGGCAACACTTTTATCAGAAACCAGTGCTTCGTGTCAGGATCTAATTTGCCAATAATTGGTACTATGTGTCCCTGTTGTATGCCAATACAAGTATTGATCTAACATGTAAAAGTGAGATTAAATAGCAAAGTAAATTTCTTGGGAATGAAGGACCATGTGAAAATGATGAAATTTACTTGTCATATGGTGCTTTCTCTCTGGTTTGATAAGACTAGGACACATAGCAGAGGCAATGTAGGTAAATAGCACTAACAGAATAGGTTAAAAATGCCCACTTTTCATTTTATGAAGTTTGATGAGATTTTTCTTCTTCATATTGACTCAGTATTATTATAACATTTAATTTCAGAAAGAAACCTAGGAAACTGTAGAAAGGAAAATGTATTCTCCTGAAGATTTCCATTTGCTCTGTATTTTAATCAAACTTTTTATTTTAATTTTTTGTCACTCAGAAAAGAATCCAAGTAAAAAATCATTCTAAATTTTAAAAATGTTTTGGTAAAATGTAGTCATTACCCATATCATATATAAAATGGGGAACAAAAAATAGCAAAGTAAACAAAAATATAACATTTGCCCAAATACAGGCTTCTCATGTGGTTTTTAGCTTGCAATAAGTGTTTAGGTGTATGATGAAAATTGTAGCAGTCTAGCAAACCTTACATCTAGAGAATAATGCCCAACCTTTTTTATTTCTTGGTGTCAATAAAGACCAAGGGTGGTATTCAAACCTCTTTATTACTGTTGTTTGATATAGCAAAGACATTTAGAAGTGTTTAATTTAGTAATTCTAATCTTTGTTTAAGGGAAACCTTTTTCCCACATTCTAATTGTAAGAAGAGGTTAAAACTCATGCAAAGTGTGAAAGAAACATTTTGTTATGGGCAGGCTTACTCAGAAAAGTAATGTGTTGACTTTGAACTGAGGAGTATTAGGTAGGTAAGCATCAGAAACAATTTTCCCCATCACTAGAAGTGTCTGCTTTGAGCAAACCTTTCTGATGGTGAATTGTGCAGCCTTTTTTGCCTCTGCAGGGCTACTACAACCAAATGCACCCATGCATGCACTCATGTTCCCTGATCCTCACAAAGAAAAATATCAACCCCTAAAACCGCTGCCTTACTATTTGTACTTGTCTCTGCAATGAGCCTGCCTCAGCAATACTCCATGTTCATCAGATTCCAAAGATCTGTCTGGTGAAGCAGCTGCCTATCTGAGCACCTGGAGATTTTTCATCCCTCCCTGATCTCTCATCTGTGGTGGGACCAATGTGGGGCAAGAAAGGTGCCTTACTGAGATCCTGGATCAAAATGCAGCTGTTTGGCAGCTGCCATGGTAAATCCTGCTGTGAGCACTCCTCAGAGTTCACAGTGCTCAGCAGAGGATGTTAGCTAGCACTGTCAGTCTTACAGAGGTTATCTCTCATGACCAAGGATCAATTGTAAACCCTAAAGTAACAAATCTCTGAACAATACAGTGGCTGACTTCTGATAAATACAATACCTCTCTTTATTACAAATTGTAAGATCAGACAAAAATGCATCTCCACAGTCAGGGACCCAAAAAGAATTTGGGTCTCTGTGAAAGAAGGTTTGGTGGGAGTTATTAGGCTGATGTTATGTTTATTTCCTGAAGATAATGTGGTTAGACTGTTCATCTGAACAGTCTATAAACAGTGAAATGGCAGGGTACGAATGACAGACCACTACACGGTATGCGTGCCAGAAATCCTGCCTGATAAGTCTGAGTTTTTTATATGGGCTCCCTGTGTATGCATCCAAGTCAAGGGAAGAGCAGATAATGCACTGGTACTGACAACTGCAGTGCTAAGAAGAATTAAAAAAAAAAAAAAAACAACAACATTAAAAAGCCTCAAATCCAAACAAAAAGCCCAACAACCCCCCTCAAACTAAACAACAGAAAGGTATTATTCTTAAAAAGCTACAGTTTCCCTGCATGAATAAAAATCAATATGCCCCTTAAACAGGCACAAACTTAGTGGTACTATTAAAAGAAGTAGGAAAAAGAGTCCCTGGTTTCTTGTATTTTGCGATTGCTGAATAAATCACTTCATCAGGAAACTGCCTCCACCAGCAGAAAGGCTGCAGTGTCAGTTCAGTCTATGCCACGTTTGCTGCTCAACTGTGTCTGATAGTTTAGGGCAATAAAGTTGTCAGCTCTCACAGTCTTAGTTGCTGTGTCTACAATAATTTCTCCTCTGAACTCAGCTGGTGGGACTGCCACTGGGGGTCCAGCTTGGATGTTTCTGAATTTAGAGGCCAGAGTGTAAGGAGCTTGCTACCATGAAGGGATTTAAATTTCTTCTCAGGAAATAAACTAGGGCTCCACATCATTTCTCTCAGGGCTCTTCAGATTACAGGTTTCTCCCAGACCTGAGGCCTGGATCATCCAGGTTGAGCCAATATTTCTCACAAGCCTGCAAGTTTGATTTTGTTAAGTCTTGGGAAAGCAGTACCTGATTGTCCAAGGGATCGACCTTGTACCAGTTCACAGTCATCAGTTGGTTTAATGGTGGCCATTTGGCTCTGCTCTTCCTGGGGAACGATGTGAGCAGTCATGTGTTAGGATTGCACTAACATAAAGCACCAACCTAAACAAGGTCTCTACAGTACTTTGTGTAGTGTAAATATGGCAAGAAACCTCTTGTTTCTGCAGCATTACAACCTTCATAGAAAGAGAACAAATGATGGAAAAGGAGAGACATGTACTGAAAATTATTTGACTTTACACAGAAATTCTCTCTCTGGCAGTAGAAATGTTCAAGGTCAGAGTCCAGTGGTTTAGTTTCAGGAGTGCAATTCATAGATTCATAGAATATGCCAAGCTGGAAGGGGCCCATCAGGATCATGAAGTCCACCTCCTGACCCTGCACAGGACACCTCAAGAGCCACACCACGTGCCTGAGAATGTTGTCCAAATGCTTCTGGAACTCTGTCAGGCTGGTGCTGTGACCATTCCCTGGGGAGTCTGTTTCACTGCCCAACCACCCTGTGTGTGAAAAAGATTTTCCTGATATCCTACTTAAACCTACCCTCACTCAGCTTCATGCCATTTCCTCAAGTCCTATCTCTGGTCACAAGAGTGAAGAGATCAGATCAGCCCCTCTGTTTCTCCTTCAGATGATGTTAAAGACCCAAAAGAGGTCTCCCCTCCATCTACTCTTCTCCGAGGTGAATAAACCAGTTGTTCCCACTGAATTTGTGTATTATTCTTTAGAGAACCACCGGTCCCTTTGGTGTGTTGGAACAAAAGAGAAATTTTCCTATAGCAGCCTGAGCTCAAATTTCAAAGGTTTTCGGGGGAAGGCACTGCTTGGGCCCATGGTTGTCTTTTGCCTTTTTTTTTTTCTCTCATCAGGCATAGTAGCATCATCCTTCTACTTTCTTCTTCCTGCTCCTCATTGCCAAAATCTGACAGAAAATTCCTCCCATCAGAAATGGGTTCCAAACTCTCTCTGCATTGTATTTTGCTTGCTATGGCACAATTTAGAACCCACTTTTAGTATTTCTGCCCAAAATAATGGGTGGAGGTGGGTGGGTCCCTATAAGTGCAAAAAAAGAACAGGGTTGAAATATGAGCATAATAGGAAACAGTACTTTTGGAGTCAATCACAAGGTCTGAAGTGATACGCCCTGTGGGAACAATCTGAATTTACTCGTTCAAATTCAAGCTATCCTATTTGGACATTAGCTGTCTTTAGTGGAAAGCACACCAACTGATTATCTGGTTTAAATCTGCATAATTTGCCATTTTACATAATGTATTTAATTTCTTCAGGCTAAAAATTTCAACCTATTCACATTAACACATTTTACAAAAAGCAGGAGGAGGGCACTTGGGCTATATGTGCACATCTCTTCCACACCTCTGGGTTCCTGTGCCTCTGGGTAGCAACTCTTAGCAGGGAGAATGTCCTGGGGGTGTGGGCAAGTATTTAACCTCCAGCTAAACCATCTGCTGCTGCTTTGGAGTTTGCAGGTGAAATCCTGCTATGGCAAGTAATGTTTTAGCTTCTGGGTTGTGTGTCATTTTAGCACAGGACTTTAACACAAGAATTAGCACAGCTAGGAAGTCTCCATCTAAAGTCCTGCCCAGGCTGGGCAACTCATAGAGATTCCTCTAAGTGTGCTAACTAATGGTACAGAAGAGGAGGATGAGTATGGAAGAAGACTCCTTGAGAATACACGGGCCACTCTTCAGAGCATTTATCATAAAGTATAGATACCTTCTGTAGGTTGAGTTTGTCATGAGAGATCACAGTAGCTGTGAAAGAAATGAAAATTGCTTTCTGGGTACAGTATGAGACTAATAGCTCTTGTCCAGCTCTGATTTCTGAATTCTAGTTGTAAACTACTGAGAAATGTCTCCATTTTAAGATTATTCATGTTTGGATCACTTTTATGGAAGCTATGGCTTTGATAACATTTTTGCTGCTTTCATTTCGGTGATAATTTTGTTTATCCTGTTCTAATCATCTCATGTATCTGACATGTTTCAGATTTTAGTTTCAAAATTAATCTCTACACATATTCATGTATGAATACTCAGTCTTATGAAAGTATGAGTGAGAAAAAATGCTGTCTCTCGATCAACAGCAGACATTACATCTGTTAGCAAAATAGATAATATCTTATAGTGGATGAAGATCAAAAATCAATCAGGTGTTCACAAGAGCAGAGAAAAAAAAAGAGGTGTTTGCCTACCTACATAATTTCTTCCCCTCTTTTAGTAGGAATAAACCAAGACACTTCCAGTAGATTTTTTTTTTAGAGGAGGAAGAAGGAAAAATGGAAAAAAATACTAAAATATCAGGAACAAAACCATGAAAATAAACATGTGTGGGCATATGCATACATACATACATACATACATATATATATATATATATATGTATATATGTATGTGTATATGCACACACAAACACCTACTTGTAATCAATACCAGTCAAAGAGACTCCTCTGTGATTAAAGGTTTGCATGAGCATTAGGAATTCCAGACTCAGGATTGTTTCTCTGCTTGTTGCTAGTCCGTGGATCTCCTCAAGCAGTTAACATGACTCTATTTTTCAAGAAATTCAGTATTGGATCTGGAGGTATAGGAAGGAGAAAACAGAATCAAACCATTTTTTCCTAAAGTTTACATTTTGACTAAATACTTCTGTGAGGAACAAACACTACTGGAAAAAATATTCAAAGTTACCGTAGTTCCAACAGCTCTATTCAATACATCTTTGATATTCTTTCACAATATAAGGCAATTGTGTGAACTTTAGAGTGTGATTTTTGTGTCTCTAATTCCTGAATGTAATAAAAATTAAATTTCTCCACTTCATCATGGCATTGAGGCTAAAACACCTCTAATAGCTTTGGGATGCTCAAATATTTGGGTGGTAAAGCCCATAACAGTGGCTACCACAGAGAACTACACAAATATCAGCTACCTCAATTCACTCCCCTATGATATTTGATTCAGCTCGTTGAGTTTTGGAATTTCGTTATGTCATGATGCAATAAAGCAAAAATGGATCGCTTGCCCTCTTTTCCCATGGATGTTCCTGCATAATGAATTCATTTGCCATTCATGAGTCTTATCAGTTTTAGAAACTTCTAAAACAGAAATATTGGTTGAATCAGTGCAAAACAAAGCAGACCACCATATTCTTTTTATTGTATCATCTTGAAGATGGAAGGGCAATTTGCTTTTTTTTATATTCTTTTCTTGCAACTGCTTGATTTAGGATCAAGATTAGTCATCAGCTGTAACCTGGCTTGTACTGTCAAATATCTCTGGTCCGGGATTAAATCCAACAAAGTCACATAGTAGGAGGGGGGGGGGAAGGGGGAAAGCCCCAAATCCTTAAATAATTTAAACTCATTACTCTACTAATCCTTCCATTCTTCTAGGCTCCCTGGAGGAATATTAGAAGGTAATTGAAAACACTTTAATATGCTAAAAGACATTTGAGACTAATGTAGGCAGCCCCTGGTAACTCTCTATTTGGTTGCTTACCAAAAAGGAAGATCTCAGTAAAATGCAAAACCCCCCAGCATACTAAAACAAAACAAAAACACCTGGAGATAATAATGTGCATTTACTCTCAATAAGAACTAAAATCACTTCACGGTGTCTTTGTTGTAATGATAATTTGCTGAGCATTTAGAGCATACGTAGGGTGGGGGAGTGAAGTATCTGATGCTTAATGCAGGGCACTGACACAGGGATCAGTCTCCAGGTCTGTTGCCCTGTGCACAACCCTGTAGGACACCTTGAGTCTGTCTGATTTACCTTGTGGAAGGTGCTGTCACTATGTCTTTAACTCATGGAGCTTTAATTAATTATTGCTTATAAATGACTCAGAGAACCTTGGCTAAAGTTGCCATAGGAGTTAGAAGTGTTGTTATTGCTTCAAAATTCTACAGTAGGAAAGGTGTTTAAATATCAGTTCTGATAGGTAGTGCATTAGTACAGGATTGCACTGTGCCTGTAAAGCACTTTGTATTAAGGACAGTATAAGGTTTCACTTCCCTGAGGAGAATCTAGAGAGGAATTATTTTAGTTTTTACTTCTAGTTAATAATTTATTTGATACTTGGCAGGCAGTGTTTTGAGATGGGTGTTCTTTAGAGAATCATTGGACACTGGAGTGTGTGATTTTCTGTTTGCAGTCAATTTATGATTCAAAGAGACAGCTTCATCCTACCTATAAATTTATTCCCATGGCTGTGCTGCTTCTGCTAATTCAGAGATTAAGTCTTTTTCAAGACAGTTTAGCTCTTCTTGTTTTGAAAGGAATACTTGACTACATAACGTTTTCCTTTTTTAAAATTTTTTTGTAAAATTCTCAGCCAAGGTACAGGGCAGAACGAGTCAGTGTTGGGTTAGAGAGGCTTCTAGATCAAATGATTTTAAACCTTGCCTTGGAGGCTAGCACTCAAAAAATTATGCTTATGGAAAGACTGACAGTGGCTTCCTCAAAAGGAGTGTGGCTTGGCTTCAGTCCTGGGACATTTGTGCACTCAGGCTCCACGGGCTGTCTTTGCAAACCTGCAAGGGCTACGAGATTTTCCTGGCACAGGTTTCACTTCTCATCCAAAAGTGGCCAGTTAGTACAGCAGGCCAGCAAAGGACAGGGAGCCACTTCTCACCTTCTGCATCCTGTTGTCATCACCACTAACTAACTCTGATGGCTTTAAAACTCTGTCACTTGGTGTTGGGTAAGGTAAAGCAGCTGAGTTATATACAGTGACAGGCTTAGAAATTTATTTATGTAGGGTCTCTCTTGTGTCACTTGCTATTTACAGATATTAATACATTTTAATATTACTACATATTCAAGCAGGATAATTTTGAGCGTTCACAAAGACTGAACATTTCCCTGAAGCGAACTGATGTTCCCAAATTGTGCCCTGGATTTTGGGAAAAATCTGAATTCCTATTATGTGGATATATAGGGAGAAGTAAAGTTTCATTGTTCAAATACTTTTAGAGACAGGAGTGGCTCCCAATTCACTGCTCCTGTATTCCCTTGTAGAAACCCAGAGAAATGGAGCAATCAACCCACTCTGGCACCGTTTTCCTGCTCTGTGCCCATTGATTCTCACTCATTGATTCTCACTCATCATTGATTCTTTACTTCTACTTCACCCACATTTTTCCTTGTAGGAAGGGAAGGAAAATACAAGCCTGATAGACTTGGTTACATCCAGGCCCTTGCAGTGCTGATCCTTACTTCAAGAAGAGAAACAGTTGTCTCACCTTTGTCAGATAGGTAAGAACAAATGTCTATGGGGCAGAGATGAACAAGATTTGCATGTAGCTTGCTCGTGAACAGAAAATAAGACCCAACAGGTGATTTCCATTGACTTTCCTTTATGATTAATTTTCTTTATATTCACAGTCATGAGACATGTTTTCCTGAAACTCTTTGGGGTGTTTAGAGCCCCATTCATGCAACCTTTCCATTGTAAGGAGAAATGTACAGCACAGCATAGGGCCCCTGTGTGTCACAGCTGCAGCCAGCTGTGTAGCATCTTTGGGGCAATCACAGAAATCTCTTTTGAAAATTATTTCAACGCTATTTATTTTGAAATGTTATTTAATAGCTGTTAGGTAGGTAAGATCTAAGTCTTTGCAATTCATTTACTCTCTGTAAGCTCCCTGTCTCCTTATAAGATTACCCACTATGACAATTAAGGAGCTCTCATTTTGTAAGTGTAGGCTCTCACAAAATATAATGGCTTTATTCCTGTTTTGATTTCAGCAACATTAACAAGTTTTATGCCACATGAACACCTACACTCCACATTGTAGTGCTGATGAAGTCTTATCATGTTTCTTTACTGCAATTTCAACAACTGTAAAGAAGAAAAAGTAGTAATAATAGTAATGATATTGACTTGTGTACCTTAGAGGGATTTTGAAGGGATTAACAGTGTTTATAATATGCTCTGAAATTGATGCTCTAAGGGCTATTAGGAAGCTGCCTTCCTGACAGCTTGACATATTTTCAGATAGTGGCAGAGCAGCTGTATTAAGCAATTGAGCAAGTATATATAATACCCAAATAATAGAATTTAACAAAAAAAACCCAAAAACAAAAAAAACCAAAAAACAAAAACCAAAAAAACAACAACAACAACAACAAAAAAAAAACATCAAAAGTCCCTCTCCTCTTTGTGATGCACTGAGATCCATTTTCTATGTATAATACATCATTCACTGGTTGTGGACTTCCAGCTGGAATGCACTGGTGAAGGGCTAAGATATTGGCCTCCCTGCTGTATCAGTGCTGAGCACTGTTGCTATGCACAGCAAAAGCAGTGCTGAGACCCTGGCAGGTATTCCTCTGCAGAAAAAGCTCAGCCTAATCCAGCTGTTTCTTGTCTCTGTGTACATCTATGGTAGCATTATGAAAATGAGGAAAGATAGTGTGCTTTGCATCAGTGTGACTGAGATATGACCCAGATTCATAAATAAGCTTTGCAGCGATTCAACAATAATTTAACTATCCACTTCCATGGCTGGTAAGGAATTGCCTTGCCATGATGGAGAGAATGGCACAGAGGTGAAAATTCATGACTTCTATACAGTGTACCAGATGAATGAGTTTGCTGTTACTAAGAAAGAGCAATTCTATGCCATTGTCTAGCAGCCTCAAAATTCCACTGTCCCTATAGTCATGACATTGCTTAATTTCAAAATTTGCATGTAGTTCCCATCAAAGAAATAAAAAAACCTGAAGTTCTACTTTAATTAACTGAAGTTTAGCTGACAACTTGAAGATTGCACATAGTTGTTTGAGAATGAGTTTAAAAAGTCATTTCACCTTCACTAATTTTAACTTTTTGTAATTCTAAAGTGCAAACAAAATTGTAGATGCAATATTACACTGAATTTAAAAATGCAATAGAAAAATAAATATTTAAAAACAGATAATTTTTTACAAGTTTTCTTCTAGCTATTCTTGAGTTGATGCATCAAGTAAAAAATGACACAAATTTATGAACTAGTCAGTCGTTGAAATATATGGTATTTAGGCATTGTCGCGCCTTCTTTTTAACCCTCTTTGGCTAACAAAAAAATTATTTCAGATCTACTGTAGGAATTTTATAACTTCAGCTACTCTAATTTCCACGTGGGCTATGCAGCCCAGGAACAAAGAGATGTAGTTGGCTAATGTCAGTCCCTCAGTGTCTTGTTTTTTCCTCACACTAAGCTGGCATCTGATGCTGGGGAATGTGCAGATACATATACAAATATAAAAACCTTTGCTGTGAAAGTCTGATTTTTTTCACCTCTTCATTTATTTCATTAGACCTACTTCAAAGAAGACTGTCAAACTCTTGAAGTGATGTATTTCTACCGTGGAGAACTGTGCTCCTCAAAGCATTTCTTTTGCAGAAGGTGGCTGGCTAGAAGCCACTGCTTCACAGGTCTTGTGTAGATGTAAGCTGTTCTGTGGGGGGTACAGAACAGTGTGGGTGGACTCTGATAATGGACGTTTTGGCAAGATGTGTGAGGTGCTTTAATTATTCAATTAGGGATTTTTGCTTTAATAATATACTGCTATTCCATAGCACCCATGCTGCAGGATGCTCACAAAGCTACCATGCAAAAATATTAGCTGGGTGCAGGGAATAGCTCTAACCTTCTGCTCAGTTTCATGTCCCTTGGAGAACATACTATAAGTCAATTCTATGCATGCATTACCTGCCAACCAATTTCTGAATGTGCTTCTGGGACCTGAGTAGTATCTGTGAGAAGCTGAGACCTGGCTGCCTTGGAAGTGGCTTTTTTTATCCCCATCTCCATCAGGATAGTCATGCAGGATGTTCTTTTTGGCTTGTTCAGGAGCTGAAATTTGAAGTACCTTGGAACATTTTTTTTTAAATCAATGCACCATCATGTTACTTCAGATTTTCGCTTGAGCAGAATCTTGTCTCTTGCCTCCAGGACTGGTCTCTCAGGGACAGTTGTGTTTGTCCAGGAATCTTGCAAAACTTGCAAGGATTTTGCTGAGATTGACGATAAGGTCAGAAAATACTACTTTTTTCTTTTGTAGTATAAATATAAAAGGCAGATTCTAGTTGTCTGGAAGAATTCATCAAACTATATGACCAAGTAGGCAACTGAAGATACAGCTGGGTAAAAGGTACGTATAAACAACTTTATCAGGGAAGCTTGAGTGCTTTCAATGTTCTTTGAACTTCACAGAAGTTGCCAATGTGGTTTTGCTTTGTTTTTTTTTCGTAACTGCTTGTCTACTTGTAAATACATGATTCTAATACAATGACAATGGTCAATAAAAGCATAATGAGGACCTTTACCTGTGGGGTTAAAAGGAATTTTGTTTTGCTGTAGATATTACAGAATCCTCTATTGACAACAGTGCATTTAATCTTTTCCTGTAAATAGTGGGATTTTATGTACAAAAAATTTATATGTGCTGTTCAAAAGGCAAAAAAACTTTTAGCCATTATTGTAGTAATATTGTATAGATTTCAAGTCTAAAGATAAAATTCACATACCAGTATTGCCATACTATTTGTTGAGAATCAGATCACGCAACTTCTCTTATCCAAAGGGAGCTAAATTGGAGTAATTAAGAGCTTAGATGATGAAAAAGAAAAAAAAATAGGTTAATTAACACTGTTAAGAAACCTGAACTAAGGAAGTTATCACTATTTTAAATAAAAGTATTATAGGGATAAAATCTTATGATGCTGAAGTAGAGTATGTGGTTATGTAGTTCAGAAAACAATTGTGTTTTGGCAATAGGAATGGATCAAATGAGCTTTATTAATAGGTTTTATACTGTAATGATTAAAATATAGAACATCCCAATTAATGTGTCCCGTATGGAATAAAAATTTTTAAAAAATCCCCTTATCCACCCCAGAAATTTTACATCATTTTTTAATCTTTTGTTTCCAAGTTCTACTAAACCACTAAATTATGGCCTTTGATATAAAGCATGAGTTAACAGTGATAAATGGTCAAATTTTTCCTTTAATGCACAGATCTGGAATTATGTTGTGTAACAGCTGAGGTTGCCTTAAAATGAAGAACAAACTGCTGCCTCCACAAGTGTCCATTCCCCTGCATTTTTTCATGCAGCTCTGTAGATGAAGATGATGGCAGCATATTCTGCAAAAATATCTGCCTTTCTTGGGGTGCTATGCCATATGCTGTTGGGTACTACGAGGGGAATGTCCCAGTGAATGCACTGACAGAGCTGCCTTTGGCTTCAGTGGCATTAATCCAATAGTAGGGATCACTGGATCCTGTTTCTCTTATTTGGATATTGTGGAATAAAAGCCTGGGCATTAATACTTAATGCTAGTAGTAATACTACTGGTGTGTACAAAGATGTTTTATATCATACAGGAGAGCAGGATCCAAGCCCAGAGCTCTGAATCCAGCACCTAGGCACAGCAAATGCCATTAAAATAGTAATATCCCTCACATACCCAACTTTGTACATTGTGTGTTGGTTCTAACTTTGCATTACAAAGGAGTATGTGTATTGGGACTTTGTTTAGGAAGTTGTTTATACAAATCTCTTGAAAGTGCCATTCACAGATTGAAAATGAAAATATCTTATTAACATTTCCTCCCTGTATTTCATGTGCTATAAAATCCCACTGACCTGTTGCCTCTCATTTCTGTGTTGAGAAATTTGATGCAATGGAGTTTAGTGGATTGAAAGATCTGCTGCTGAAGATCTTACATTTATATAATGTGAAGTTTAGGGCATGCAGGTCCGACTAAAATTAGCCTCATATATTGCTGCTATGCCAAGGCTTTGGAGAAGTTTTGATTCACTGTTTATGTCCATATCAGGTGTGGAGTGCATGTGATAAAGGTGAGAATCTGACCTTCTGGTTCAATTTCTTCTGGAAGAATCTCACTTGTTTGCACCAAATAAGCTCTGTCAATGTAATCTGTGCATGGCAAATGTGTACACTGAGAAGAGTCACCAAATGCCCTGAATCCAGCTGCTAATAGTAACATAGAACCTTGTGATTCCTTTTCTTACCTATATGGGGTCTAAACTGACAGTAGGAAATGGTAATTTCACACCAGTTTGAGCCTTTTCATTAATTCTCTGTGGATGCCAAAAAGCCAGAGGGATACTTGTGCTAATAACTACTCATAACAGCTAAGGTGGTTCTGATCTCTACTGGTAGTACAGATGGAAATAGGTATGTAACTTTTCACTTCTTCAGTGAGAGCCAATCAGCCCTTTGTTCAACTGGGCTCCAAAAAAACAAAAAGAATAATTAAGAAATAAAAGTTGGTTGTTACTGCAGGTTTAATTAAAGTTCTGAGCTAATTTCGCAGTGCAACTTTGGGTCCTAATAACAATAGATCTAGAGCCTAATTACTGTCATACCAGGTGGCCAGCTTTACATCTAATTGCTTCCCTTGAGCCTGACATATGCCTGGAAAGTCAGCTCTGTTTCCAGGAGAATATGATTTTATTATAGATAAGAAAAGGATAGAAATAAAGATTGCTTGCAGCTTACCTAGGTCTTGGACCTTGATTGTGCTCTGAAGCTTCCTACTGGAATTGTGAATGACAAAATATATTGACATCTTTTCAAACTCACGCCTTCCAAACTTTCACACAATCTTTATAGGAAGAGGATCTGGGTAGATAGTTCAAAAATAGATAATCATAAGCAGTTTTTAAATTAAGAAAGTTGGAAGAGGGAGGATAGGTGTCACTAAATTTAATGGTGGCCCAAAAATACCTGCTCCTATTTGCTACCCAGGACAAAACTCAAATATTCTTGACTGAAAACATAAAAGGTAGGCTTTCAGTAATATATAAATTAGGTTCAGCATTTTTGGTACTGGTTTCTTCTGTTAATCAAGAAGCATGGAGTTGCGTCCTGCTTGAATATGTAGAAAGCTTTAATGGACACGTCCATATAGGGTTGAAGGGTTATTCTGCAAAAGAGTCTGGCTGGACCTGTAGGAAAAGGCATTAAAGAAGAGAAGAAAGCTTTAGCACTGATCAGTAGTACTTGGAAGCACAAGGATATGTAAGAGCTGAAGGCAATCACTTATTTTCTTCATAATCTAGGATGTTTGGCTTGTATCGAAAACATTAATTTAGTTTTTGAGAGTGTCAGGAATGATGAAGACTGGGGGACTGGACACAAAACACAGTTATATCAAAAGATACACTTGCTTCAAAAGAAAAAAAAGTTCACTGTTTTAAAGGGCCTTGGATCAAGTCCAAGAGTCCACTGAGCCAGTGGGCTTGTAATGTAAGATTTTGCAATAAATGATTAATTATTTGACCTCAAACAGGTATTTTGTGTGAGCCTAAAAAAACTCTTACTACTTCATTGGCATTTGTTAATAGTTTTCCTGTGGGCAAATCGTAAATTCATTTTTTCTTGTCTTTGGTAGTGCTATTAGCTGGACTTCATAACCTACTCTGTTCTGCTCAAGGCAAATGTAATTGTGAACAATTTTTGTCTTGAAATGCAGTGAATTTAAGTAGCAAGCTTGGTATTAATTTTTAAAAGTCAAAAGATTTCAAATGGTGTATTCTGAAAGAGGGTTTAAAAAAACCCAAAACAGCAAAATAAATGAATTGCAATCTTACAGCTGCCACTATAATGTGACCTTTTAAACTTTTTTTACATTATGGCTAATAGTAAACAATTATTCCTCAAGACTCAGAGTCTGAGGGCAGACTATGCTTATACCACTTGAAAATCAATGGCAATATACTGAGTTCCTGTTAGGCTATCAGAACTCAAACGTTTTTGTAATAAACTTCTCTTTTTCCCAGCCACATCCTTTCAGAACAGACACATGCCTTAAAACTGTTTCTTTTTTAATTTGGAGGAAGTAAACAGCACACATGCTAAAATGTGGTGAGGAAAATAGCTGAATAATTACACAAAGAAAAGCTCTTCTTGGCACTTTCCAAAGCTTATTACTCAGTGCGTTATACAGATGAGACAAAAAAAATAAAATAGCACAGTTGCATAGGAACATATATGTGTCTAGACTATGATCATATGGAGGTGGGAAAGATTGGATTCACTGAAAGAAGCCCAGTTTGGATCACGTTGTCTCAAAGGACCACTCAGTGAGAGCGCTGCCTCCTGGAACTGGGAGCCAGGATATCTGACCACCCCAGCCTGGGAGGCATCCCTAACCCTCTCACTGAGGACTTCCCTGGGACTGGAAGAGGCTGAGACCCACCTGGCAACACCCATCCCCCTTTCAGGCAGCTGTAGAGAGCAATAAGGTCACACCTGAGACTCCTTTTCTCCAGACTAAACACACATAAACTCCCTCATAGCACACAGGCACTCCAGACTCTTCCCCAGCTCCATTGCTCTTCTCTGGACTGGCTCCAGCCCCTCAAGGTCTTTCTTTCAGTGAGGGGCCCAGAACTGGACACAGCACTCAAGATGCTGCCTCATGACTACAGGGGAACAATAATTTCCCTGCTCTTGCTGGCTACACTGCTTTTTAGATAAGCCAGGGTGCCATCGACCTTCTTGGCCACCTGGACACACAGCTGGCGTATGCTCAGCTGGCTATTGACCCAGATTTTCTGTTGGGATGCATTCTCTATTTATGCTAAATAATTTTCTAAGTGGCCTATTCCAGGGAATAGGTTATTTACTTTTTTTTTTTTAATTTTGCTATGGCTTTGTAGAAGAGACAGATCAGCAACCTGCAAAACAAGCTATAGAAAGGGTAAATTAACCAGAAGTCTAAGGAGAGGATCTTAAGGCTAAATACGTGGGGAAAATGATCAAACACTATTAGTACAAAGAAAAATTTAGAAAATGCTTGTGGATCTCTGCTGTCATGGTGAGTCTCTGGCTTTTAGATCAGGTTGCATGACAAAATAGTGCACCTTTAGCATTGAAGTCAGTTGCTGTAAAAAAAAAAGCTCTATTTGGTCCTAGAGATGAAATCACCTCTTCCTGTTAGCTTCTTGCCTTGGAGTTCGTTTTGAAAAGCAGCCCTTTCAGAGTGCTGAAAAACTGGGAAAAAACCCCCAAGCCTTAGAAGCTGAATTAGTGTCACCACAGACGGACTGCCTGAAATATGAACGTCACTGATGTCAGTGGCTAGATGTGTAGGGCTGGCTGCTCAGGAAGGGAGTGAAGCACAAGGTGCTGGATACCAGAAATATGTGCTCCCATTCCAGCCCTGGGTTTTCTGGGAGCTGTTAAGCAGGAGACTAGGCTGCCATCTGATTTGCATTTTTCATATTGCTTGACTGGCTAATGCTCATACTCTTGTTTGAGCAAGTAATGCATTCCTTTATTTTCACTGCCTATTGTTATAGATGATTCACAGAATAATTTTTGTGATGGCTTTTCCTGTGATTCATCACATTTTGATTCCTTTATCTGATTACAAACTAATTAAAATAAACAGATATTCTTGCTTGTATCTGTGCAATAACCTTGAATTCATACATTACATTGTAACAGTAATGATCCTTTTTAGTAATACAGTAGCTGACTGGGCTTAAATACTGAAAGAAATCATAACTCAAACAGACATGCAGGTTAATATACTTATTAGCAGGCAATGATTACAAACATTTTTTTGCTTGAAATGAAGACAGGTCCCTGATTAGGAATACAGGAAGCTGGACACTTACGCTTAGATGGGAAATTGCAATTTAACACTGGTATAATAACATCTAAAAATACTCTTGTGTAGGACAAAAATTATATATATATATATATATATATATATATATATATATATATATATATATAATGTGTGTTCTTTTCCCTGTTTGTAAAATGCAGGCCCTAGGGCATATGTGGCAACTAGAGAAGGTTAGGGAGGAACCTGGACCAGTTTTTGATTGTCTACATAGATATTTCAATGTTTTCCTTTATCATTATGTGTGAAACCACTTGTCTGCATCAAGAGCCATATTCTGAGGGATGAATACAAAAGAAGGAAGATGAAGATTAGAGATAGTCCCTCATGGAAACTGAACAATAAAAGACAAAAACCTCAAAGGGGGAAATAGTGTTCTTTCCCTGGAGTAACTTCTTGAATGATGCAATGACAATCAATCAGTAACTTCTGGGCAGTTTTTCTAGGATATGTTACTATATTCCAGGGCCTTCCAGCTGTCCTCAAGCTCTAGAGGAGAGCCAGCAATTCTTTTAATATTATGTACATGGGTATTTTTTAAACAGAAACCACGTTATTGTTATATCACCAGACCTGTCTTGCAGTGTAATGCATCACAGACTAACTGGAAATAAAATATTTGCTGGCAAATGCAACATTAAGGAAAGGTGGTCTGTGTAGTCAGAAAATGTAAAGTGTCTCTTCCTGTACCAGATGCACACATTTCTAAATGTACCAGTAGCAGTTGAGGGTTGTGTATCATTGAAAAACACCAACATTTTTATAACTTTTCAGTCCTATAATTCACCAGCATAAAAGCTACACTTATTTTTTCTTCTTGGATGGTTATTCCAAGACATCTCCTCTAAATCCATTGTCTTTGACATTTAGATCATATTCTTCCTTCTGACCTATTTTTTTTTTCCCCTGAGTGCATTGCAAGAGCATTCAACATTCTGCCTTTTTTCATGTATCCTTTGTATGACATTCTCTTATTATCATCAGCAATGCTGAACTGCTCTAGAGTAGGGTTAGAAAAATTTGTGGTGAGAGGACATTGGAGTCTGTACCATGGACCTGTGTGCCTATGCAAAGATCTTTGAGATACAGGGGAGTGCTGATGACTTTAGACTTATTACAAAAGCTTGCGTTGGTCATCTGATGCTTTTTTTTCCTGGTAATGTTTCTATATCATGCCTTACCTCAGATCAAAACACCACACATACAGAAATCCCTACATGTATCTCTTTCATTCAACATGAATTTTAAAATAGCTGTTTTTAAATGAAGTTAGCATTTAGTTCTAATGTTAATGAAGACCTGTCTGTGACACACACAGATGAATGCTTTCTATTAATTGGAAATTTAGCAGGTGTATATGAACATACCTTCTTGAAATCAATGTACTTATCCAGATCTAAACTAGTCTGGGACTATCCATCTCTTCTGATGTCTGCCAGAAATTTTCGAGGATTGCTTATTTTAACAGATGCATTTTCAAAGGTGTGAAGATCTTAAGGCAGACATGTTTAGTACAGCTTGCTTTTGAATATATGAGCAAATAAAAGAACATGTCATGCAAGGAGACAGTTTACTATTTTTAAAGAAGTGTAGACAATATAAAGTTTTACAGGAGAAGGCTGTCACCAGAATACAGGTACTTCCCTGATTCTGATTTGTCACAGAGAAACAATTCCTGAAGTCTTTTCAACCGATGTCATGAAGAAACTACAGTGAAATTGAAAATAAATGACAGCAAGGGTGTTCATGACTCTCTCACTGGTATAGATTTCTTTGAGTGACACACTTAAGCTCCAAACCCCTTGACCCTCAAGAGGCTCTTGTGGAATCCTGTCACTCAAGGTGGCTTTGCAATTGTATCAAATTTGTTATCACTGCTGGACACCAAAAACTTAAAATGAAAAGAGAATTTTTCTGCTGAAGACTGAATGCAAATACTTGATGAGCATACTTTGGAAGTGCATGCTGATTTAATACACTGCTCATGCTGTAAAATTCTGATAGCTATAAATTGTCCAAAGCAGGGCAGAAAAATAAGGTCGTCCCTAACTCCCTATTACCAAATCTAACTTGTGTATTTAAAATTAAACTCCACCAGGTTTTGGATTTCTTAGAAAGCATAGGAAGTGAAAATGGAGTTCTTATCTCATTGTTGCCAGGGCATTTGCTTCGCACACAGACTGAACTGAAAAAAAAAAACCCAAAAAACAACCAAACCAAGAAACCCAAAACCCCAGAATATGTGAACTGCAGAAGTCTTGTCTTCTGAACAATGAGATTTACAGATAGGTAGAGGAAAGGCAGAAAGAATGTGGAGCTCTAGCTTCTAGCTCCTCCACTGATAGTTTGTATCATGGTAAAAGTAATTTCATTACTCTTAACTCAGTTATATGACCCAGACATGGCCAATAAAATATGCTAGAATTTTTCTAAAGCCATGTATTTCATAGTTTTCTTCAATTTCTCATCAGTGAAATAGAATATTACACACAGAACATAACATTCTGCAGAGGTTCTGTTAAATGACAAATTCAGTAGCCCTGCTAATATGATCTGTGATATTATCTGAGTTTTCATAACATGCCTCAAATTTTACATTCCAATATAATAGAATTGTCAGAGCAGCATGGTGTCTATAAGACAATGTAAACTATGTTGCTAAAAATAAATTGATGGGGGGAAAACTGAAGAGGAACTCTTCTTAACATCAAAGTCTTGCTTTTTCATGATGAACTTCATGGTGTAGCTAGCTTTAATTGCACACCTCCTTGCCTTTCAGAATTCTCTGGGAATACTGGCAGGAATCTTAGTCTCAGTCAATACTGAGATAAAACCGATGGCTTTTGTCACCTCTCATTAAAGCTGAAGACTCACCACTGCCATCAAAATCACATGGTATTTTTTTTTTTTAATATCTAGACTTTCGTAGCCATGGTCAGCCATTATATGAGTCACCAATCTCTGAAGATATTAGACTTGATTCATGTCTCTATATAAATACTTTTTCACCATTCTGGTTGGTATGGTGGGAGCTAAAATTAAGCAAGAGTTGCACTTGAACCTTTTAATATCCGTTTATATACTTAGGACTGAATGAGTCCTAGCGTTAATGAGACACAACTTTTTAACCTTTACCTGCATTAGGAACCCAGCTGATGCCCATGGAATCAATGGACAGAGGATCATCATCTTCAGCAGTAGCTGTATCAGTGCCTTTGTGTCCATTCAGCATAGAAGGCGAAACAAATACAAATTTTTAGCTTTTTGAGGTACAAGCATGTTAGATATTTTGTACTGGGATCTGGCTTCCTTTGGTGTAAAGGTTGGATTTTGCAATTTAAAATTATCACCATTTTTATGTCATCAGTGTGCCTTAATTTTTTCTTAACTTCCTACTCCAGGTAGCCAACACCAATTTTGCTATGCAAGGTGGGACAAGGGGACACTAGATCATTTTGAAAGTTGGGCCAGTTAAAGATGAAATATAAACCCAGACTTTGCAGTTTTGATGATTAGAAAATCACAATTTGATTTTTCTTGCAAGAGTAGTAACCTGGCTATTTTAGTCCTGTTCAAACATAGATCCTTATACTTGGTCTACCAAAACTCTGGGTGTGCCTGGCAGACTTCGTCACTTCCTGAGCACAAAAACAACTTTTTGGGGTGATTTTCACTGCTGGATGGGAAAGAAATTCTTTAGTACAGTATGTAGCATATGGAATGCTATAGTAGCAAATGTGGAATTAGTCACCATGTTTATAATTGACAAGATAAGGCTCAATTTATTTACTGGCAATTAGTGTGTCTGGCAAAGCATTCTTATAAAAGGTTGAAAACTCCTTTGTCCTTATGATAAGGGGCAGAAAGGCCAATGTGTTTTATAGCTGCTGTAGCTTTATTCCATATCAGGTGCACAATTTTCTTTCCTGTAATTGCAAGCAGTAGAAAATGATGACCATAACATGCTCTGAAGTACATAGACAAGAATAAATCTGAGTAGACAAAAACTCACCAGGAGTTCTTTAATGTTTGTAGAAAATATGAAGGGCAGTTTTTATTGAGATGAAAGCAAGCATGTGAAAAAAATGTCACTAGTAAAACAACATTCCTGTCTGCTGTGCCTGAGAGCTGCTTTCACATGGGAGGGGGAGGAAGAAAATGTCACCTATTATATAATTAGAAAAACAGTTGGGAAACAATGGTGATGATGGCATTTCCCTAAGGAATTTTTTTCTTTCCTTAAAGGACATTTAGAAAGTAAATTTCAGTGAGACACAGTAAGTCAAATTAAGATAAAATGTGTTTTCTCCTTTTTCTGGATCTTCAACAGCAGTTTGGTGTATTGGTGGTGATAACTTCAAGGCTGGCTGGGGAAGGGCTCTGAAAACAGCAAACAATTGTCCCCTCAAATTTACAAGTTTTTAATCTTCAGCCTAGGGCTTGTCAGTTTGGCTTTTCGGTAGTAACTGGTCATGAATGCATCTGTTACGATATTCTCTTTAGTTATCAGTAATTAGCAACAGTCTGATGATAAGCTAGGAGCTTTTGCATGGCACTGAGTGTGTCTTGGGAATGTGTAGAGGACATTAAAGGATGAAAAACGAGTAATGGGGAGGAAGATTGTATTGCTGCTTGAAGTATGTTCGTTCTTTGCTCTTGTTGACCTTGTAACAGTGAAGCAAAAGACATTCCCATAACCTCTCTGGTGGCCCCAAGAACAGTACCAGGAAATATTCTGCTGAGAATACAATCTGAAGCCATACCAGGCTTTAGAAATCTGAGTTCTAGACCACTTTGAAATACTGTTGCCTTACCAGTAATCTGGCCTGAATATGTGAGAAATCCTGGCTGAAGGTTTCCTAAGCCATCTTTTTTTACTTTCTTTGGTGTTTATTCTATTCATGATGGATTGCTAGGATTTCTCTGGCCAGTAATGAAAGGATAGGTGTTTTACTGTATTTTCTCTTCCTCAGTTTTTTTTGCCCTTGCTCTTCATTATTTATCTTTCATTTTGAACACGCTGAATTTTCCTGGAAGTTCAGAGGGTGTGGGGGAAGAGCAAGACGAACAAGGTGTCCTAAGCTGTTCAGGAAATTCTTACACAGCTGCTAGTACCCCAGGACCCCACAGGACCTATGGTTACGGCAAATCTCTTTGGTGATTAATTGAAAAAAATCCGTATGAACTGAAATGAACACCAATGATTGCTTTCTGAGAAGGCCCACTCTAGACCTTCAGGAGCATCTGTCAATTATGAGGCTCATCCATTGGCACCTCACTCCATCGGCTCATGTTTCATTCTGGGGCAACTAGAGAGGAGCATCTATGTGATATGGACAGCGTTCATTCAGCACCTGCTTTTCTTAATGATTTTTTTGTTTGCTGATTAGAAGTGTTATCCGTTTCATAGATATTTGCCAACTCAGTGGTGACTTCGAGTGGGTTCCAGGTGGCAGAAAGCATCTTGCTTGCTTCACAGAGGCACTGCTGTACAGCAACATAGTAGCCACATGAGGGATTGATTGAGGATGTCAGAAACAGCCTCTCTGAAGAGCAGTAATGATGCAAAATGCAAAGGTAATTCCTGCTTATCCTTAAGATCGACAGCTTGCACATGACACCAGCCAAACATCACTGGATCAGCAGGAAAACAGACTTCTGAGTGATTGCTCCTAAATGTGTTTTCCTTTGGGGTTTCCTATCCAGAAACTGACTTCAAATCTGTTCAACTATAAGAAGGATGTGGCTATTGTGTGAAGTGATAGCACCCTGGTTTGGAATGCATCTTCTCTCTTTTTCACAACCACATGTGTTAAACAGCGTTTTAGAGGATTGTCATTCCTTTTCACTGGATTTTTATCAGCATCTTTAAAAAAATAAGTGTGTGCCAGTAGCTTCTAATGGGTCCCAGAGGAAGCTTTATAGGAGGGACTTTAACCTAGAAAAAAGGTAAAATCCAGGGCAATGTTTAGTCATTCCATGTGCTACGGTTGTTTGACTGTTCTGCCTAGTCAAAAGGACATTTGTGGGAGCCTTTTACCATGTCTCTATGTATTATATGTAAATGTGAGCTTTATTTTTAAACATATGTAAATGAATTATCTTTCTTTATCACTACAACAATGTTATATTCTGCCCAGCTTTGCTCCCTGTTTTTCTTTTGTTATGACTCCATCCTTCCCTGCCTCTATTTCTGTCCTTCCTAATTCTAGTCACCTTTCTCTGCAACAATATATTCCTGACAGGTCTGGTTGCATGTGAGCCTGGAAAAGGTACTTCAGACTCTTCATTATGCAGGTGGTTTGGCACCATTTATTGGAAGCAAAATCACATATAGCATTTGGTCACCAGCTATTAGACTCTTCGTGTGATACTACTTGTGATACACCAGAGTCTGGGATGACTCACTTGATACCGTAATCTTTAAAAGGAGTAAAGATAAATGATTGCTCAAATATTTTGTTGCATTCCATAATATTACTTTAGTGCAAGAAGGTAATATTCATGCTTAATGACTGTATAAGTATCACTCTTCCAATATTGGTAGAGACTGAGATAGACAATGGTGAACCCTTAATAGGAAAAAAAAAAATATTGACTGTTACCCACATTCTCCCTGTTTAGCAAAAGCACCTTAGGAAAAAAAGTTTATTAATTTTCAGTTTACCTAGTCTTTAATGCAACAAACTTCCATTTGAGGTTTAATTGGGACTATTCCAGCATGCAACAAAAAGTTAGTGGAAGATAAAAGGGCATAACAAGAAAAAATATGCAAAGTGAATAATTTAAGATCACATCCATAATTAATGGCATTTGGAAAGCTTCCTCTTGTGCTCTAATCATATCTCAAAATGTGCTAATTAGAGCAGTTTGGTACTAAACAATGTATGCAGGTGTTGAACAGCTTTTTTTCTGTTCTTTTTCTTTTTTCAGAAATGTATCAGTAAATGGTTCTCCTGGCATTAGTACTCACATTTAATAAATGTTTCACCATTTAACATATATTTGACAGCTGAAGAGCGTGCACATAACTATTACCTTGTTAGAATAGATTTGATCAAGAATGCAGAACAAAATCAGACATTTTAAGTACAGCAATTTAAGCTTGTAGTAAACAGTGAAGCATCCTATAATGTCCTTTGGGGTTATAACTAGCAAAGACTTGAAACTGAAAAAAAATTGTTTTGAAAGGACAAAGTATCTACATTCATCTACTTGAAATTAATGTTATCTAAAAGCAATTCTGATACTTCAGAAAAGCTAATAATTTGCTTACTCCTTGCACTGTATTTAAGTGTTATCTTTTGGCTGAGAAGGATGTTGCTGCTCAGTTCTTCATTTATCTTGGAAATCAATGACAACAGACCTCTCTCTAACCCCTCTCCAAAATTAATCAATATGATCCAGGAAGAAGTGAGCTGTGCATTCAGGTCTCTGTGTGTATACATTTGGGCTTGTATTACTGCTCTGCAAGAATGAAACAGGAAAACCTGAGGAGATACTTAATACCTAATTTACTCAAAATGATCCTGACAGCTCTGCATTACTGAAACAGGAGCTGGTTCTTTGTGGCTGTGGTGTCCAACAAGTAGGTGTGAAAACCCTGTGAAATAAGTAAGTCTGAAGAGCACAGATTGAATTTGAAATGAATGTATCATGACTCTGCAGGATTTGTTTTATGTAATTATTCTAATAAAACATTTTCTTTATTGAGGTTCTACAAAATTTCACAGAATGAAACAAATAGTTCCATAACCATGTATTATTAATAACTCATTTCCTTTAAAGTTGAGAGCAGAGCTATTCTATTATGTGTTGCAGATTCATTTAAAGACACTTTATTGGAGAGCCTGCCGTCTGCAATATTAATCTTGTGAAATTGAACACATGGCTTTAAACCTAGGATGCATCCTATTTTTCAAGAGACTCAGCAGCACCTAGTTCCATTTTCCCCAAGAAATCTGTAGACTTACTGCTGTGTGTGGATTAGCTCCATTTCTATGCTGTGTTCTCCTTGTTCCTACCCATTAGCATTCAACCCTCTTCTATCTTCTGCAGCTAGATGAATTATTCCCCAAGAACAATTCATTTGACAGTGAAATTTGCCCTTTTTGCATTTGTTATTTCTCCATGAACACATGACAATTTGCATTAATTAGTTTATTATTTGAAATTGTTTGATGAATAGTTTGTTTCAACCCATTTCACTCATGTAGCTAATATTAATTTGTGTGTTTCATCCCAGTGATTTACCATTGAAACTGTGTCCCATTATATCATATGGTGATTGTTCCTGCTCCTGCTCTGGATGACACAAATAGAGTCAATCAAAAACAGAAATATGGTTCATGAAAATTTTTCAAAGAAAAGTTCAATTCTATTATCTTATTCTCTTATGATTTCCCACCTTTCTGAGTAAACCCTCTACTTGTTTTTTTTTTTTTAAATTTTCTCTTTTTCCCAGTTTCAACTGAACAAAAAGGGATTAAAAGTCTTAAAGGATTTTTTTCTGTCTTTCTTTCTTTCTTTCTTTCTTTCTTTCTTTCTTTCTTTCTTTCTTTCTTTCAATTCCATGTTCAAGGAGACTGAGTAAAAGAATTGGGGGGTTATTTTCTTTAATAATAAATATTTTTTCAATTGAAGACATTTTTTTCTGAAAACATACTCTTTGCAATAAAAATATTTTGACTGGTCCAAGTTATAGATTTTGTAAACATCTGCTTTGCCATGAGGTATGATTCAACAATCAAAAACCATACTTTGCCATGTTAAGTAAAATTCTAATGGCATTCACATGTTCTTCCACTTCCTCCTTTGTCTGAGAAAAAAAAAATACCATTAGGAAAACTGGAAATACATGCACAAGAAAGTAAAATAAAGTTTCGGTGTCTCCAAGAACTACCATGAATGCTTTCTTTCTTCTCTGTTGGGAGTTATGGTCTCTTGCTCCAAACTTAAGTAAACTTAGGAGTAGAATCATCTTATTTCTTCTAAAATAAGTATTTTATCTCAGTACGGATCCAGTCTGAAAAAACATCATCTCAGGATGCACAGAAAGCTGTAGTGTTAATCTATACTCACAAATATATACTACCCCTATAGAAAAAGAATACTGCAATAATATATTGGAGATTAATGCTATTCATAAAGAGTATTAGAAAGCAAGAGTACTTTTCTTGGAAAATAAAGGGAAATACTGGGTAAAGATCTTCCTTAGACATAGATTATTTTTTAAACAAATCTTGGAAGAAAATGGAATGTTCCCATATGTAATTATATGTGATCTAATGATTTAAAGGGTTCAGCAAATTTGCCCAGGAAACCATGGAGTGTCTACTCGTGGGAAAATCAAGGAAAGGCACAAATGGGAAAGCAGAAGGAAATGGCAGTATAATTAATGCCATCAGCATGCTTTTATAGAAGATAGATTCTGTCAAGCAAAGAGCTCAGTTTTTGAGGTCTTGGATGTGTTCAGTGAATGTTTGTCTGTGATATGATATATCCAAGGCATTTTTGAGACAGGTAATATACTGACACAGTGTTCTGATGAGAAAAGTACTGCAAAACAAAATGAAGAGACCCCACAGAAGTAGGGTAGGGACTAAGTGAGAGTAAATTTAAAGTTTTGAGTCACGGCCCTAAAAATATGTTTCTGGGCAGGTGCTGCCATTGTTTATTCTTGACTAGGTCTAATCTAGAAGGACTACATTTGTAAATAGCACATTTGTATTTCTGATAACACAGAATTAGTAAATGAATAACAATGATAAATTGAATATGGGAAATAGAGGCTGCTCTGGATTGTTTGCAGAAGTAAACAAGCACATATATCAACCCAAATTTGTTTGTGTCCTTATCATACATGATTCTATTACCAGGTTTGCAGAAAGTTTATCAGTCTTATACAACTGGAGCTTCATCCTTGGAATTATTAACTGAAGAGCACCAGAGCAGCAGAACCTCACCAGAGCAGTGAACACGTGTGGGCAGTCTGATGCAGCTAAGGCTCAATACACCTTCTGAAGAACTGATTGAGAAATATCATATATGAGCAAGGAAGTACTACTTCTTTGGTTGTCATGGCATGAAGAAGGACTAGCATGCTTCTTTCTAGCTGTTTCAATTGCTTAAGTGAGTTATAACTGCTGTTATGAGTCATGAACCTGTGGCACTGATGATACGCTCTTGTTTTGAGTTCTGATAGTCATCCTTCAAAAATAAATTATGAAGGATTGAAAAAGGTTAAGAAAAGAATAATGGAGAAATACATTATTCTAGGGGAAAACAGAGAAAATGTTATCAGTTTAGTGCATCAAAGAGAAAATTAAGAGGTGATCGTGGGAAGAGATGTCTTATTGTAGGTGGTATTTCTGTCAGAAAGATGAATCCATGAAATTCAGGATCTGGAATCTAGACTTAGGTAAATTAAAAGAGAGGAGTTAATCAGTGGAACAACTTTCTTCCAGTTATGATGGGTTATCTCACTGGCAGCTTCTAAATTAAGCCTCAACGTCTTTGTGAAATATATCTAAAAGCTCAAAATAAGATAAAAACTCCCAAGGAGTCATTTACACAAGATTTTGGCCTACTGTGTAAAGGAGGAGAGGAAAAAGACCTCCATCCTTAAAAACATCCATGGAACTTTCACTTGTAGTTTACCTGTGCTATTGGTATTGAAGTCTTCAAGCCATTTTGACATATGTGTACACATATGTGACTTATGTGCACTACTGTCTGTGTTCCTGCAGGCAATTTGAATTGAATCTCAGAAAATTATAGATGTGGTCATGTCTCTAAATGCTTAACATGGAGATCTGTTGGCAAAGCACTTACACATTATGTCTTTCTGGAGCATCAACAAGTCGAAGAACCTGAGTGATGACAGCCACAATCTAAACAGTTTTATCAGTGTATGCAATATTTTCTGAGAACTGTGGACCTCATGGAAGTCTTTTCTTGTCAGCAGTGAGGCAGGCAGCCTTGCTTCACTGAAGAAATTCCATCTTTATGGTGGATATTTCTGGAATGAAACACCACAGTGGGATATTATTTGTACGGATAAGAAAATACAGTTATTTCTGATAACAGTAAATGGCTCGATGCTGCATGCTGCTTTGTCATAAACCTCTTTGGCTAATGTATTTTTCTCTTGGCCTGGGGTTTAACATCTTAACATCTTTCTGAAATTTTGTACATTGAAAATGTTGGTAGAAAACAAGAAGTTCAGCATCCAAGCACCAGTGTATTTAGGGATGATTGGAAAATATCCAGAATCATTCCCTGAGATCCCTCTTTTGTAATTCATAGTGGACATCTGTCTATATTCAGAAAAAAAGAGAATGGGCAAGCCTATTTGTGCTAGCAGGCATCAAAGCTGCTTGCTTCATCTCCATTTCTCAGACCTGTCGGAATCAGCCAAAAAAAAAAAAAAAAAAAAAAAAAAGGAGGCAAGGTGTGTTACCAGCTAACATGGTTTTCTGGAGTATCCCTGTATATGAGATATCTAAGTAAGGCATGCTGAGGGGAAGTATGAAATCTAGGCAAGAATTCACCTTGGGTTTGACCATTAATCTCTGGCACCGCCTTAGCTTTTGTGAATGTAGAAATTGACTTGAAACAAACAGCAGAATAAACGAGGTAAAGTGATAAAGGTGCAACAATTTCTCATGGCAGAAAAAGCCAGAACTAATTTTACCCAATTTCTGCCTTGACTGTGCTGTCTACAGCTATGATACTCTTCTTTTTTCATTGTTCCTTTAATTAAAAGAAACCTCCCTGTCTCTCTGGGGCACATCCCTGAGGAGAGATTGGTTTTGGATGAGAAGCATGGTTTGCTCTTTCATCCTTTTCAAAACCCAGAGTTTATTTTCTTTCTGTTTGTCAATCAGCGTGAAAAAGCTTTTTTAGCTCTTTCTGCACCGGAAACAAATATGAAAAAAAATACAGAAAGCTTCAGGCTTTCTGCGGGGGAATGCAATGCTGATGTAAAGCTGCAGCAGATGTACAGCTTAATTAGATGTTAATGAATAGACAGATGTGTATAAGTGAGCAGCTCTGAGGGTGTGGAAGGAAGCAGAAATATGGGGCAGTAAACACTTTGATGTTGCCTGGGTAAAGGTACATTTCAAATTACTCTGCTTACTGCTGTTTCTTGTAGCCAGGCTGGATTTTCCTATCACTGTGTGGCAGCAAAACATTTTTTTTCTTGCTGGTACAGTGAGGGAAACTGAAACACGAGCTTTCCTTCCCACAGCCATGCTTTGAATTGCTTCAGTTCTCCCACTCCAGGGAAGAGTTTGCAAACCTGAGGTGGCAGAGATCTGTGTGGGAAAATTTTTGGCAAATCTTTGGTGTAAGAATTGTGAAGAAATTTGAGGGGTTAGCTGGAGAAAAAAAGAAGGTCCTTTGGACTAGGAAGGAAAAGGTGAAAAGTACAAGCAGAAATAAGCAGAATAAGGGTACAGAACAAGATGCAGAGACAGGAAGAACAGGAAATTATTTCAGGTAGTGAGATCATAAATCCCCTTTGAGCATACAGATGAATTAGTTTACAGAGGGGTTAATCAAAACCACTGTAAATATACAAGACAAATCCACTGGTGAAATAGAGTTAGGGAGGTGTGTACAAAAGAAAACCAGATACTATCAGTTAAAAACAGCAAAAAGACCCAAACAAATGACACAGTAATAAAAAGGCTGATAGGTTTAAACACTTGCTGTGCTGCTTGTTGAGAGGAATACTTCTATTATTTAGTGCATATAAATTTCCTTGGATGTATTTTTTGAGGGTAGTTTCATTGAGAGCATTTTCATTGTCCGTTCTCAGTGCAGCATTACAAATGTTATTTATAGATTAAAAGGAGCTATAGGCTGTGCAGCATTCTCAGCTAAAGTTCTTTTCTTTCCTGGAGTTCGTGCAGCTGATGAAGGCTACAGGTCTGTTGTATGGTGCATCTCCAGCCCCCTGGAGAAACCTTGTAAACTCCCAAGGCCAAGGGAGCGAGAGCAGTCCCGGAGGAGAGGTTTACAGAGAAGAGATGTGGATGAGGATGCAAAGCTTTTCTTCATAAAGAATTGAGGTCTGTTTTGGGAGGGTGTGTTCCCTCTTCTCAGAAGTGTAAAGGAGACATTGTGTGCACCCTTCACAGTCTGCAGCCATGGACTTACTGCTGAGGAGGGATCCAGAGACTGAATCCAGTCTCGGATGGGGATTGCAGGCAGAAATGGCTCTTCATCCTTCACTTCTAAGGAGGCATGCCACTCATGTAAGATTATTCTTTGTACATTATTTTCTTTGGAAATATATATGGGTTAGCTGCTGTGAAAATACAATCTAATTGAGCCCTAAGTATTTGGACTAGCAGTCTGACTCTCTTTCTGCGTGTCTGCCTGCCTGCCTCACTATCTGCCTTTTGATCTATCTACAGTTTTTTTAGTGTCTGCTGAAGTGGGACTATGCTTCTTAACAGCTCTGTTTGAAACCACTATAATTTCAGTATGACAAAGTAGTTTTATTCCTGATAATAACTTTTTTTGTGCTTCACAGTGCTTGAATGTCTCAGTGCCCTTTTTGAAACCCATTATCTCCAATGTACCTTTCCTTGACCCTTCCATTGCACTAGCACCTGCCTAGGGTACTAGTAATCCCTTGCTAATTTTGGACCAGGGAGTACCTCTACATATTCTGAGGCCAGTTTTAAGGTTTTCATGGGGCAGAAGATTCTGGGTCTAGTGCAAGATATTTATACCTGGTATACACAAACCTATCTTCTTCAGCCCTGCCTGCCCATGGTGCAGATGCTCATGTCCTACATCTCACAGATACTTTCTGCTGGGCTGGTTCAGCATGGAAGCAGAAGGGTAGTGTCAAGTGGTAGAGGGCTGAGGACATGGGGAAGATGCTGATTTCAGGCCCAAACTGGAACTACACAGGATTTTGAGGCACATCAGTGTTTTACTGAAATAAAAATATCAGGTTTGGATGGTTTATCAGGTTGCTCAATCTTGGACATGAAAAATATGCCACAGTAAATAGATTGCATACAAGAGGAGCACAAATGATGTGCTTAGCTAAAATATTTATATAATGTTCATGTTGTATATGTTTTCATACCTAACTTTATTCATGTACAAACTCCTAAGAACTATTATGAGTCAAAAAAGTTTACTAGACCCTACATTTCTGAATTACTACTGTCTTCTTTGTGAACACTACTTCTTTGGGGAAAAAAAAAATCTATTTTTGCCTGCTACTTGGTGTCCTTTTTATTGGTTTGTTTGACATATAGAAGACTTCCAGTTCATAGAAATTATCTGGCAAAAGCAAGCCCTTGGAGGAGCAGGTGAGGGAGTTGGGGCTGTTTAGCCTGCAGAAGAGAGAGGAGGAGTCTCCTAATTATCCACAACTACCTGGAAGGAGGCTGTGGTCAGGCAGGGATGGGCTCTTCGCCCAGAAAACCAGTTGATAGAACAAGAGGACACAGCCTCAGGCTGTGCCAGGAGAGTTTCAGGTTAGACATCAGGAGGAATTTCTTCAGAGAAATGATAGTTAAACATTGGAGCTGGGTGCCCATGGAGGAGGTGGAGTCACTGTCACTACAGGTGTTTAAGAAATGACTGGATGTGACATGTGGTACCTGTTCTAATAGATGAGGTGGTGATCAGTCAAAAGTTGGACTCCATCCCAAGAGTCTTTTCCTACCTAACAGATTCTTTGATTGTGATTCAGTCTAAAGGGCAGGAATTCCAATGTATCAGTTGCTGCCAAGAGAGCTGAGTCATTCACGTTTATTAATTCTGCTGATTCTGTTAATATCACTCATTTTTCAGCAGCATATGAAAAAACAAATCTAATCTGCTGCACAAAGTATGTAATACGTAACAAAAATACACTGTTTAAAATAAATCTTTCCTATCTTTTTCATCCCTTAGTCTTTTATCAGATGTGTAGGCAAGAAACCAAGAGATAAGCATCAAGTTAATTTATTGCTGTATCATTTTTCCTCCTCCCTTCTTCCAGACTTTGCACAGCTTATTCATGCCTAATGCTAAGAAGGTATTGTTATTGTCTTATGAGAGAGGCAGAGTGAGAACTGTAGAAGTAATACATTTTGTCTGTAAAAGAAATAAAATCCATAACGATTTAAAGAATCTGCCAGAGAAAAAGAACAAGCTGGGATCCTTCTAGGAACCTCATATTCAGCCAGGAGCATTTGTGTTCTATTTAAAAATGCAGAGGGAGCATTGACATCTAGTGTTTGTACCAGTATTTTACTAGAGAGATTTAATGGTCCACAATTCAATTTGAAGTGAAAGTATCCCCCCCAAATGACTCTTCGTAAAGTCTTTTGGAGACTGAAGTCAATATCTCTGGGCCTTTGGAGATGCAGCAATTGATTACCTGTCCAAGTCAATGAGCATTAAAACCCAAAGAGATTCAGAAATGCACTTCATTGTTGCAAAACCTCACCTCTGATACCACTGATGCACAATGACTGGTCTATGCTGAAGTTCAGTATATAAATAAAACAGCTTGTTCTGTGACCTAATTGAAGATTTGTAACATGCAGAAAACTATGTTAACACCTTTTGCTGTAATGCTGGTATGCCTGGATGTATGCCTTGAGTACAGTCTTGGTGCAAGATGAACATAAAGTATATCAGGTTTGGAGCCACTTGCTCCTTTGTCTGCTAACGCTGTCATCCTTTGTCCCCTCAGCTTCTAGAATAACATCACCTTGTCTTCTCAAAACTTTCAATGTGAAGACCTTTTCCAGCAGTACACCAGAATCTCTTCATACCCTCTAAAATCAAGTGAATTGAGCAATTACTTTGTGATTCTTAGAAAGGCAGGAGCTGTTAAAGAGAGCCAAGAGTTTGTGACTGAAAAGGAGGGAGAACTGAGTTTCCAACTGTAGCTGCATATGACAAGTAAATTGTAAGTGACAGAAACAAACTCGGTAGGGGAAGTAGTTGATTCAAGCTTTTGGAAAATAAAAACACTTCTTTGGGGAAACTGCTAACTTCATGACTTTAAGATCTGGGTTTGACAACTTATCTGAAACACATCATTTATCAACACTAATTTGGGGGATTACTGAGCTAACTGAACTGAAAGTGGGTAACTTCTTGGAAATCTGATGTCATGATTTTAATTTCATTCCCCTTTCCAATGAATCTCATGACTGAGTTCTGATGATAAGAAAGATTTCACTGGGGTAGAACTCAATAGGTCTTTTAAACATGAATTTTCATTCACTATCTGTTGTACCTTACCTGAAGGTACTCACCACACCCAAAAGGAATTTGACCAACAATTTTCTATTAAAATCCCATAGATGATGGATATTCTGCAGTCCTGGATGACAATATTTTAGATGTCCAAACCAGGTTTTCCTATCAAGTTTCCTTCTGTAATTTCATATCTGCAATGTGTATGAACTGTGTGGTACATGCCCATGAATGTCACACCTATAGAATGTCCTGCCCATTAAGCACGTGAGCTGCACTGTTTCCCAAATCACACTTTCAAAGTCCTGCATTTCTGAGAAGTATCAGGTTTTCTGCACAATACTGGCCCGTAGTCAACTGCTTGTTTATACTTAGCTCTCAACAATAATAAGCATATACAAGAAACTGCGCTTTTTTTCTTGTGAGGTCTAGCTGAGTTATGGTTGGGTCCTGTAAGAGGACTAATGGTACAAGAAAATAGTTATTATAAAGTCTAGCTTCCATATAAAAGCCATGAAGTTTTTTGTTTTAGTGAGAGAAAAACACAGGCAACTTTGTAGTGCAGCAGTGTGTGAGTCTGTAAACTTTCTGAAGTGTGTAGCCAAGATCCCACCCATTTTTTTTAAGAAAGGTAAGAAGTACAGTCAGGATTATAGGTTAATCAGCTGGCCTTCAGCTCCCAAAAAGCCGTTGACCATATCCTGATGGAAGCTGTTTCTGGGCACCTAAAGTACCAGAAGGTAATTTGAAGAAGCCAACATGGATTTACCAGGCTCAGATTTGTGACTTTTAGGGAGGAATGACTGATGTTGTGGATGAAGGGAGAGGAGTTTGCTGTTTGCAGGTGTCATTTAGCACAGCTTTCTACTCACTGTTATCCTGATAGCCAGACTGGAGATATATAGACTCAGAGGCATTCTACAAGGCAGTTGATGAGATATGATTTAGAAATGCATGTGAAAATAGAATGTCACATACTGACTTTCTCACAAGTGGTTACTAACATTTGTCCTTTGCTTTCTGTCTATTATGTCAGAGAAATGTTGTAAGTTTAAGGACAAATAAGGGCTTTGCTTTTTTAGAAGAACCACTTGGTTATTACTATGAAAGTGAGTTTAAAAAATTGTGTTGATTTTGTTCCTGAAATATATGATATTCCTGTTGGGTTATTATGTTTCTTGCATTCAGAGAGCTGTTTATTACTTTTCTTTTTAGTTACTTCTTGATGAGGTAATCAACAAATATGTCATAAGTGGATTTACACTATGATTCGAGATATTAAATGGCAGCAGCAATCCAGCTTCAGAAATTCCTTTTTTATGAAGATAAAATCATAGATAAAGAAGAATTTTTCTTTCTTTAATTAAATACATGAATTTTAAAAATGCTGAAAAATAACAGTGAGAGAAAAAAAATACAGTGCTTCAGAAATATATTTTGAGGGCTTTTTTTCTTGAATTGCTCTTTCTTTTATTTCCCAGGCACTTCATGCAGGAAGTCTGTTGTATTCCAAAATGAACTCTCCTTGAAGGTTTCAAGAGCTATGCCAGCCAGCCCTTTCATGCTGATTCCTCCACATTTTTTAAAACAAAGAAAATATCCAGATCCATTTTTGCACATCCTGATTCAGTCAGTAGTTAATTAATTTGGTTAAACACATATTGAACTTTAAATGTAGTCATATTCAAACTAATTCATTTTGATTATTCATATGCCAAAAAAGAGAGATATACAGGACTAAATATATTATTAAATCAAGTGTGTCCTCTCTCACAGAGTTTTAAGCTGCTGTTTCAGTTGGGAGAACTTTGGAAACTTCAGTGTCCCAGAAATACTCAAAATTTTGGTAGACACATAGATCTGGGTGGGCCTGCTGCAATTTTGCTGATTCAACAACAGCTGAAGACTTCTAACAGGCAAAGGAAGGAGGTCAACTCATCACTTCTTATAGCTCAATAAAAAGTGTATGGTTTATTTTAGATTTGGCAGTTAGTCTAGCACAGAGGAAGTGAATGTTTTTTTTAATAGAGAAAAATAGCTTCAAAAATATTTTTACTTATTTAGTATTTTAATGTGGAATGAGGAAAGCTCCTTATCAAGTCAGGCCCTCAGTCTTATAATCTGATGACATTTGTCTTCTCTAGACGCAGTCAGAATTTTTAACATAAAACTATTTGTTCATGGTGGGGAGACAGCAGGTGGCAGTGAAAATGAAATCGGGTTTACTTTGGGTAATCTTTCAAGCACAGAAGAGGAATTTCCATTAAAAAATAAAAACTGAAACTTATCTGTCCACCATGGCACAGGTGTTCTCTATTCTGTTTTGTTTTGTTTGTCAAGGGAAAGGAATGCTAGCTACTTGTCATTACATTTATGGTTATCAGCCAAACATCTCTCTTTGGGAAGCACCTAGAGAAAGCAGGGTTACTTGATTAATAATGGCAAAATAAAAACATATATATGAGGTATGATATATAATTGAAATTTTCTGAAGATGTGGGTAGATGATTGGGGAATTCCATATAATATTCTTCCCTGAAAGTAAATCAAATAAGTCAATGAAATTGCATTTATCAGATAATTTTTGACCCCTGGACATGGAAAAGTCTCAAAAAATAGTTGTGTTTTCCAAAAGGACATCGTTGGTCCTCAACCTGTGAAATGAAAATATTGACTAAAGAAGCACAACAGAGCCAAATATGCTTTCTGTGTGACAGCTGTGTAGCTGAATGCTCCCAGACAAATCCTCTTCCTCTGCTTTGGAAAAAAATATAAGGATTTTGGCTCTTTGGGATTTTGGGTAATTTGATGTCAAAGAGTCACACCAACTCTGACAGAGACCTGGATTTCTGCAATGGTGAAAGGCTACCCATGTGGCTCTTAAGGCTACCCTTGGTGGTTTTAGAGGCTCTGCTGCTCCTGCAGAGGTGGGAGGTCTACTGAGAAGCTCAATGAATTTTTTTTTCCCTGAAAGCTTTCTGGGTTGCAGAAGCAACCGAAGCAACTATTCCTCCTGCCTTGCTTAAAAGGCTCTGAATCTTCATACACAAATCAGTCATGAACTGACAGGAAAGAGCCCAAAGGATGAAGGGGAGGATGCTAATGCATTCAGACACTTGTATTTTTGCTACTGCTGTCAGCAGAAGAGGAAAAGCTGGAAACACTCATAGGTCTATTTTTTCTTCTGTATTTTTTTAATTTTAAAAAAAAAATAACCTGCTTTTAATACTTTGAGAGAAATGTACACTAGGTATGCCTGTGCACCTCAAGAAACCTCAGATTGTTTTGTCACTATCCGTCCCGGAAATGAAGAATTCTTATTTATCCTTGTTCCACTGACCTAAGACACACAAAATCTCAGTTATTTGACCAGTGATGCACAAGGAAATTTGTGATAGAGTGAACAGTTAACCCAACATCAATATCCCAGACTATTCTGCTTAACTGTAAGCAATTCTTTCTTTGTGAAGTAAGAGTCAGAGCTCTCTTTAGCAGCCATAAATCTGCCACTTTAAACAGGTTCATTACAGGGGCAGAGCTACACCTGCTTTTTTAATCCTAGACATTACAAATTCTAGGAAATAGAATAAACATGTATTTCTACAATTACGTCCACCGATAGTGTTTTTCAAAAATATCTAGTTTGCTTTGTCTTGAGCAGGGAAAGTATCTGCTCATCAGAGGACTTGCTCTTTACCACATACCATTTTTGCTACTCTCATAAATGTGTGACACACAAGAATAAGGTGGGAATGAGCTGAATTTCCTCTCTATGACCTCTTAACATAGTCTAACAGAGGATAAAACTTAATTAAAATCACTGCTGCTTGACTGAAGTCAATAGGTAATAGCTTCTCTAGTTAATGTTAAAGCCACCTGATTAAAAAAAAAAAATAAAAAATTGGAGATTGGAGAATTGGTATTCCACATGTTTTGGAAGCACATTTTAGTTCTGGGAGAAGACAGTATAAAACCAAAGGACAATAAGAAAGATTCTGTTAATTGCAGGTCTGTGACAGTGGTTGGAAAATCTCTCTGGATCTCCCAGCTGAGCTGTGTGATGGCCAGTGGGGAGCTGTATAAGATTTGTTTGTGCAGTATCCCAGTGTTCTGAGCACTGGGATCTTGCTTGAAGAAACACACAAACATCCCAGTCCTTATTAATATCAAGTGTCCAGGAGGGGAAGATGGCACTTTATAACAAAATACTGAAGCTGGAGAAAGATGAGGGAAGTACAGCTAATGCAAACCAAAACTGAAATTCCAATATCTGTTTGCTACAGGGAGAGACTTTCCCATTCAAATCACTTGTGGATAACTTTACCTCAGCCCTGAGCTTTTGATGGTTAAATAGAACAAGCTGCCTATAGTAAAAGATTAAATATCAGCTTACATCTTGATATGAAAGTTATTGCTATGTTATCAGGATCTCTGTGTACATTAATTCATGCTCCTGGCCAGTGTTTGTACAGTAGTCAGGCTTCTCTCTCACCAGCTTCACAGCTTTAAACCTTTCTTATTCTTAGCCTTCCTCACGACTCCTACTTAAATATATAACATATAATTTTGGAAAGCGTTTTGGAATACAAAATTAAGCCTAAATTATGCAAATCAATTAAAATTAAAGACCCCCATCATTTTGCAAAGCTAGTAATTAAGGTTTTTTCTTCTTTTTGTCTCCTCCAGACTTGACAATCTGTGCAAAACTTTCAGTCAGTGGGGATCCAAGGGTTTTCAGGCATAGAGACATTCTCAGGAAAGTGCATCTAATGGAGTTTCCTTCTCCATCCTCCTGTCCCTACCCAGAAGAAACAGACCCATTCAGAACCACATTCATTGAGGTCTGCAATGAAACTTTTGATGGTAGTTAACTGTTCTAGAGCTGTAGGAGAGGAATGGTACTTTTATCCTTGCTGTGGGATGTGGCTGTACTTCACTTACCTGAGAGACTGAGACCCTGGGAATTTTAGGAAAACCAAAAATATTTTGCTATGATGACAATGTCTGAAAGAACAAAAACTTACATGCTCTCACAAGTATGTGAATACCAGTTTGTCTCCAAGCAGAGTTGAGGAGTGATTTTTATCGACTTTTTTGTTCTACGTGTGCTTGTTTTCTTATGCTCTTTGTCTGAACAGGTCAGTGTAAACTTTTAACAAGGTGAACCACAAATTATTTAAGGTGGCAAGAATGTCAGCACTGTTGCTGCCAAGAGAAGTAAATGGCTGCATATCCTGTTTGAGATATAGTCAAGCTGCAAATTCTTCTTAACAGAGTCAAGAATTTAACAAAGTTACCGATTCAGGATGGGGCCTAACAAGTTTAGTAACTTTATTCTATTTTTCTTTTCAAAATTTTTTGCTTATTCAAAAATCTGTCTTTATGCATATTATGCCATTTTTACAGTGAATTCTGAGTGTTTTCATAGCAGTGTGTCAGTCTCAGTTTATTCCTCTTCATCACCAATCACATCTGCTGAATTCTCTCATATTTTTTGTTTTCTGCTCTTTAAAAGTCCAGTAGATAATTTTTTCCTCCCTCTGTTTGGCAGCTTGTCTGTTTGGGATTATTCTGATGTCATAGTGCCTCAGTCCCAGATTCCTTACAGGCATGAAGTGAGGTTTTTATTTTTAGTGTGTTCTTTGTCTTTTGGGTCCCTCCTTCATGAAGCCAGACCTGGATGCTGACATCTTAACTGTAAATTAAATCTATTAAAGGTAGGTATTGATGATCTGTCAAATGGACAGCTGCTTCCTAGAAAGGAACTTACCCCGGACTACTGCACTTGAAGTTTTTGAGAGGACCATGGTTTACTGTAATACTTTATAATATATATAATTTTATTTTTTTTCTGGTTCCCTTTTTTTTTTACCTCTGGTCACTAGGTATTTCTTTAAATGAAAATTAAATCAGAATTGGCCTCCTCTCTGTTGGCTGCCTCACAAAAGCAACTCTGTCAACATTCATTTGGTAACCCAGACTGTCCCCTATGCGGTGATCATTAGAACTACCCAAATTTGCTTTCAAGCAAAGTCTTCAAAATGAAAACATGGATAAATTACTTCAAAAAGAAGCAAAACAATCATTATCTTGGAGCTGTTTTCTAGTCTTAAACCCTACCTAACTGATGACGTAGAAAACATGTTGTTCCACTGAAAACTAAAGTACTTAGAGCACTATGTGTGCTGTATGGGTAACCAGATTAAATAGAAAACATCAATTACTTGATCAATCCACAGAAGATTTTAATAATATCCAGGCCATGTGGGTTCAGCCCTGACTTGGCAATAGATTTTGTTTTGTGGCCTTGGATGACTCCCTCTGCAAGAGACAGTTATGTTGCCAAAGGTTTTCTACCTTCTCAGGGCATTGTAAATAAATAGCACCACTGAAAATGAGACTTTGAGGTATTTCAGTGAGCAGGGACCATCTAATTAGGCAGATGGGTGAAATTAATAATAATTTGTAGACACAAGCAATGGTATACTGATAATTCTAGAAATCTCAGTGCCTGTAATCCAACATAGCTCATGAAAAAAAGATTACAGTCCCTCAGTGAGTCATGTTCTTCCTTACCCTTCTTATTTCTAAGAGATGTCCTCCTCATTACTGTTTGATTTTAAAGAAAAATTGACACACATGGTGGTAGGTCAGATAAAGTTATGCTAATCACTGACTGGTTTCAGTTTATAAAGGCTGTTAGAAATTTCATCCCCGGTATATAGCTTTGAAAATCAAAATGATTTTTTTGCAGGTGAGAAACTCTAATGAAAGAAAACCACACTCTTAGTGAACAAAGGACAAGTAACAAAGGGGTTTTCTTTTGCTATTATCCAGTGGAAGATGAGGTCATAGTTAGGAGCAAGATGGGTCTCAGAGATAGATGTCTGCAGTAATAGATTGGGGGCTTATCAGACTGCCAAGGTGCAGCACTGGCGATTTTTGAAGTGAGTGTACAGTTGAGAGGCTTGTCCAAAAGCTGAGTAAGAAAGCAAGTCCTTGATGAATAAAGCAAGTACAATTTTAAGTAAAATAAATCTGGTTCTGGTTAGAAGCTAAGAGCTTCATGTTTTGTGTATGAAAACAGTTCTTCTGTTCTTTTGATGAGGACTAGGACAGGAGCATCTAAAAATAGTGAAGCAAGATGAGGGGTAAAAAGGCAAAAAAATCCCTTCCAGTAGGGAACTTCTAATACATCTTGGGTTTCTGTGCTTTTAAGATGGGGGTGTTTTCTTACACTTTTAAAGCACATTGTCAATAGAAGTGAAACATTACTACTTTTATGATTAATGGTATAAAGAGCCATTAAGAAACAAGCTATAGTGACAAATCTTAGCGTTCTATTTAAAAATTATGTGCAAATGCTTCTGTGCCTGCATATAAGCTTATAAATATTATCACTCTTGGGCTGATTTGCAGTTTATTGCATGGAAAAAGCTAACACAAAAATGCTATTTACATTTACTAAATTTTCTTCAGATATAAGAAAGTTCTTATCTCACCCTTGACCAAGAGAAAATCTTTACTCAACCAGCTTCACTGGTTCTGTGCTGAAATTCTGCAAGCCAATTGTATCCTCAGCAGACATCAGCCTGACCTGCTCCATTGCATCCCCAAAGTGCTGTCAAACTGACAGCTGTTACTGAGTTTCTGAAAAATACAAAAAGGTGCTCCTGGAGATTGTTGTGATTTATGTGGTCTGTGCTTTCCAATCCCTGTCTAACTCCATTTGAGAAGTTGGTCTTTCCAAGGTATGTCCCTTACATCACATTGTGTCTGGGAGCTGTCTGCTGCTGATGGTGTGGATGCCCAGTTGACACCTTTAAATTTCATCTTTAAAAAGACAGCATTACCCAGTGATTGCACCTGAGTCTTCTTTCCTGCTTGTCACGTGAGCTGTAGCCTCCTCCATTTCAGCTCCACATGCCTTTCTGTTTAGCTACTTTTCTTAAAAATGGGCAGAAAGATACTGGCTTTGCTTGTAAAACACATTCAGTGCTATAGAAGAAATATGTTTTGTTGCTTTCTAAGTGGTTATTTTGCAATTGGTTGCTTTTTGGTTTCATATTTTGGTCTCTGCTAGGTGAATATGATTTCTGGTTTTGTCTTTGTATTTTCCTTTTGATAGTGGAGAACCTCTTTCACTCAGTAAATAATTTCCTGCTCTTCAAGAGATGGGAATGATGAGGGTGTTAGTGCACCGGAAACTAAATGCACATTTGGGAGGGTACGCATCTGAAAAAAGGCTCTGAGTACTTACTGCACCAGACTTGAAGCAATAAGCTTTAAACCTCTTCCACAAACGAAACCAGCTTCAAGGAAGAGGGAGGAAGGGTGATATCTTACCGTAAGGTGCTGTTCCTTAGGTGTGCACCTGTAAACACATCTGCACATGTCACTGCTCAGAATCCACTCCTGTGGCTGCACAGGCTGTGCTTACATTGTAGCCAGGAAGATCGACACCTGAACACCATTCCTGATACTCTTTGAGTTAGTATCGCTACTGAGGCCTTAGTTTTATGGTAATTTAGAACATATTTTCTAAAATGTTTCAATTTCTGGTTGCGTTTACACAGTTTTTACAATAACTGCATGGGGTGGGGGGGGGGGGGGTGTGGAAAGACAGACTTCCCAAAATGACAGGCTGCTAAACCAGTAGGAAATTATAAAATTTAACTTTTTCAAAGGTGTATTATTTACCCAGAGCCAGATTAATTTTCTTGGGGGTGACAAAAAGCCCTTTCTCTAGCAATTCAAAACAGTGAATTTGAAAGTTTTATTCCAAATCAAGGGGTAGGAATGGAACTTTTCCTGAAAGATTATGAGAAATTTCCAACATATTTTAACCTGTGTTTTAGAATCATTCTTGGCTGAAAGAATTGAAATGTAGCCCACAAAACTGTGTCTTAAACTGTGATCCACATAGAAAGTTCAGACTGTAGTCAAAGTAAAAATATTAAGAGTTCAAACCCCGGAAATTTCTTTCTTGGGAAATTATTACATTTTGAAATTCTGTCTTCTCTCTCAGATACTAAGTATTTCTACTCTAAAGTTCAGATTAGGAGCATATTATAAAATATTTTGTTTCAGAAGTATTTAGAGCAGGTTGCTGAAGCCTTAACTTTGATAACATCCAAGTTGTCCCTTTCCATTTTATCATCGAGAATATTGTGTATTTCTATTTTTCTTGATATAGTCTGTCCCCCCAACGGGAAGATATATTAGCTTTCCCATGCTCACAGACATAGCTGATATCCCTTCAGAAGCTCTTATTGTTGTCCTTCATGTCCCTTGTCAGATTAAATTCTAGCTGTGCTTTGGCTTTCCTGGTCTCATCCATCCCTGCATGCTCTGGCAGAGCCTTGACATTCCTGTCAGGGCATCTGACTCAGCTTCCACCTTCTGTACCTTTCTCCTTTATGTTTCAGTTTAGTCAGGAGCTGCTTGCTCATCTGTGGAGGTTTCCAACCACCTCTGCTCCATTTGCTGCTCATCAGGGTGGACCATTCCTGAGCTTGGAGGAGCTGATCCTCAAAGGCCATCCAGCTCTCCTGGACCTCTCTTTTTTAGGACATCTCCATGGTATTTCTCCCAGGAGGACCTTGAATAAGCCAAGGTCTTCTCTACTGATGAGAGCCAGCATAGAGTGAATTTTTGCTATTAACACTGTTTTAAAATGTAAAAATTTGTCTGTAATGTATTTTTAAATTGTCAATCAAAACCACATTTTTGTATTCAAAAAATGTTGATTTGTCCATTGTATAGGGGAAATATTTTGGTTTTGCATATCATTATAATTACAAAAATAAATTTGGCAAGGTAAAATTGCAGGTGTTAGATTATATGGTTCAGGTGAAGCAATCCAGTAGTTTCCATCAAATATGGATTGAGAAATATTTCTTTTTATCTAGAAATTTTTTCCAACTTATAAAAAATTCAGTTAAATTTTGTTGTCTGGATCTGTTAGAGACATCTTTTTCTTCACATAAATATATTTCTTTGGGTTTAGATGGAATGGAATCCAATTTCAGATGGATGGAATTTGAATGGAGTTGGGTGGAATTCCAAAGCAACTGTCAAGTTAAAGGGTTCCGTAACCCTCTAACCCTCTGTAAGTATTTGAGCCAATTTTATTTTTTCAACCTTGCCAAATTTGGAAACTTGGGGAACAAGGTTCAGAAGGGCTTTGTAGTAAAAATTTTTATCATTATTCCTGCCATCTTTGCCAGTGCTGCTTGTCATTTGCAGAGAGATAATGCCTGATGTGGAATCTCCTGCAGAAGTCAAAGAGAGAGTCAGGTTGCAATGTATGTAAAGAAAGGTAAGAAAGTTCAAAAAAATCAAAGGGAAGGTGAGATGGGCATGGGGCCACACAAGAAAGAGAACAGAAATACTACTAGACCTCTGTATTGAGTTGGTTGAAGGTAACTGAGCAAATTAATTGGAATATGCTATCAGTGGGCTTTTTATTTTCTTTTAAATTCTGCTGTTATTTTGCCTTTTTTCCCCTATAGCCTGATGGAGTGATAATCACATTTATGGTTCTCATGTTGAAGATTTGGAACAGAAAATGTACATCAGAAATGAGGACAGGAAGAAAAGAAACAGAGATAAAGATTCATTATGAAGGTTAAGCTTTGAAGGAAAGCAGAGTCAATAATTCTAGAGACATTAAAAATATTTTTTTAACTTTTTGAGGCATTTCTTTGAATACAGTTTTTGTTATATAGTTGTGTCCCCACTTTTTTTTTTCTTTTCTTTTAATTAGCATATTTAACATGATAAATACAACTTGGAAGTATTTATAAAAACTCTTCTGTCATGGGGTTTTATTCCTCCTTGAAGAAAAGTGTGAGATCTTGGTCTCAGAAGAGGAGATTATGTTCAATGGTGAAAAAATAGAGGAAACAGTGACTTACTGTTACTTCACCAGGCCACCAGATGGGATGAATTGTGGGTTTTGTGGCACACAACAGTCTTAGCCAGGGATGTCAATTCTTATGGAGACCTCTGGGTCCTGCACTTTGGCTACAATAACTCCATCTAGCACTAAGGGGTTGGGGCAGAGTTGCTGGAAAACTGTCCAGCAGGAAAGGACCTGGGGGTGTTGGTTGACAGTGACTGAATATGACCCAGCAGTGTGCCCAGGTGGCCAAGAGGGCTGATGGCATCCTGGTCTGTATCAAGAATAGCACTGCCAGGATCACGACAGTGATTGTCACCCATACTCAGCACTGGTGAGGCCACACCTCAAGTGTCCAGTTTTGGGTCCTTCACTTTAAAAAGGACATGGGAGATACTGAAACATAGCCAGTGAAGGATAACAAGACTTGTGAAAGGTCTCAAAAACATGTCCTGAGAGGAAGAGCTGAGGGAGCTGGGTTTGTTTAGTCATAAGAAGGGGAGGCTTGGGGGGACCACATTGCTCTCTACAACTCCCTGAGCAGAGGGTGTAGTCAGATGGGGGGCAGCCTTTCTATTGTGCCTGCAGGGACAGGACCAGAGGAAATGGTCTTAATATGAGACAGAGGAGATTCAGATCAGATATTAGGAAAAGAAAATTCTTCACTATTAGGGTGGTCAGGCATTAGAAAATATTCCCTGGGGAGGTGGGGGTGTCACCAGCCCTAGGTGTGCTTAAGAGGCCCCTGCATCTGACACTGGATGATGTGCTTTTAGAGATTTGGGGGTTACAGTGGTAGTGCTGCATTGATGGTTAGACTGGATGACCTAAAAGGTCTCTTTCAACCTTCATGATTCTCTGATATGTAGATGCTGCCAAGGGTGGGGCATCCACAACCTCCTGAGCAACTTATTCCAGTGTCTCACCACCCTCAATCACCTCTCTCACCCTCACATGACACATTATCATTACTCGCCTGTATCTATGCCCAACACAATAACTCAACATGTCCTATTCCTTGATAATCTCTGGATGATAATGTAGTAATATTGGTTTCCAGGAGATGCTTTGTTTTATTTACTCCTTTCCATTTTGTGATGTATACTAGCCAAAGTCAATATCTATGATCAGGAGACGACTGGATATCTGACATACATTTGTCTACAGAATTATCTTTCTACTGCTTAATATATTCAGTGGCACATTTCATATATGGCATTATTTCTTCCACAGATACAGTGGCTAATGCATGTGTCTGGGAATTGTGTTTCCCCTTGATTTATTAGATAAGCACAAAGGCTTTGTCCTGTTATTGCTATATTTATTCACACAAATCTTGGCACGTTTCAGCAATTCCAGCTACAGCTCATTTTGGGCTGTTTTCTTTTGAGTCTTGTTTGTTTCACCTAATTACTTTTGCAGTAACTATTTTTAGGTTTTTGACATTCATTTGTACTGGGGTAGTTTATTCTTAATGTGTTTTTATATCCTGGGTTGGTCTCCTAAGTGTGTCTCCTCAGTGGTGTGCATTTAGTTAGTTCTTTAGTAATTACAGAAGACCTTCCTGAGAGGAAAGAAAATGTAAATATACTGGTGGCATGTGAGTGGCATCTGAATGATGTCAATGAGCAGAATATTCCCGTAAGAGTGGCAAGCCCAGGTGAACATCTGAATGTGGATATCCCTTTCAGATCTGGTGCTATAATTCTTGCTCCTGCATCATATCAAGAGATTGGACTGGAGGATGCCTTGAGTTTTATTGTAAGCCTACTTTTTCTCACTGTCAATGATCTGCCAAAATTTAAGAGAAACACATTTTATTGATTCCTATCTTGAAAAAGCTGGTTTCACAGCTTGCTTTCCTAATGGGCATATAAAATGAATTCTTCTGTTGGCTCTTAGATCCATCATTGTTAATTTTCAGTTCTCCAAACTTCCCACTTCTGTCTCTTGTTAAAAGAATAAAGCAACCAAGGAACCAATTAATGATATTCACAGCCAGCCAAAGCCCAGAACTGTTTTCTCACAGCTCCTTTGAAGTGCCAGTGATGACACCACACTTAGATTGTGTAGGTTTTGTTTGTTAATGTCAATAAAGCCCTCTAAGAATTCTGTGCAATGAATGACAGATATGATATCTGAAGGCAGATATGAAACATTTTGTGCCTTAGCAACATGATATGGGACCTGGATTCTGAGCCCAGATTACTCCAATAAAGTTCAGGGATTTCATTGTCAGCCACAAATTCAGACTTGTCTTTCTCATCAAGAGAATACCAGGGAAATATCATTTACTATGTGTGGGCCTTGTTTCTCCTGCAAACCCACAGTCACTTCAAACTTTGCTGGCGGTGGAAAAGTTAGTTAATCAAAACATTAATGAACCTTTAGACAGTGCTTTTGTGTTCTTGTGTATTTTGTACATAGTCATAGAGAGCAACAACATAATGTCTTGGGAACATGATATTCCAGATAATCAAGCACTCAACTCTTGCCAGCTCAATTTTTGGTTTGAAGCTGCATCTCACTAAACACTATCTGTATATCAACTGTACTTTTTTAGAGGAATATTTCTTTTGTATTTACTGGAGCTTCCACTTCAGATATGAAAGATGTTCTCCTAAAGAATATCCAGGATAAAGGATCAAATTGTCACTAAGTAGAGCCTGGTGGGTGACGATATCCCTGAGTGTTCAAGAAACAGAATGACTTTGGTGTTGCAATGGACAGATGCAGAGAGCAGCAAATCTGCCAGTGTTGAAATAGCATCATTTAGCTGTCTGCTTATCAGCTTCCTGTTAAATAGAAATCAAGTGCTTTTATCACCTGAATGAGCATGTGAATTTGGTAATGTTTGCAATTAACAAAAAGTACTCTCAACAATTTTCTAGTGGTACCTCAGACTGCCATTTATGGCCAGAGGCATCTTACACAATATGCCAGGCAAAGAGAAAACTAGAACAGTCAGAGAAAGAACCTGCTAGGAAAGGATTTCTCCAGGTGATTAACCTAATGAGCATGAAGATTTTCATATAAACTCTCAGCTTATTCTGGTGCTAGTACTTGGAGCTCATGACTGATTCGTGCAATGCTGCTCGTGGCTTTCATATGTGGTTGTATTTTTTTTAATGTTAGGCAGCATTTTTGAGTTTGTTTTTGTCCTTTGGCTTGGCTGACTTTTTGCAAAATGACACTTACAGAGTTTCTGTAAACCTTAATTAAGCTTCTGCTGAGAAGCTTGGGGAGGGCTGGACAAAAGCTGCTGTCTAGGTAACAGCAATTTTCTGGGTCCAAGAAGTGTTGAGCAGCATGGGGTATTTCATATCCCAGCTCTTACCTGCTGCTGTGTCAGACAAAGGGAGGAGATATTAGTTTGGTAGATTAAGAGGTAGCTAGAGAAACTAGACACATTTTTTAGACTTTTTTTTCAATAAATAGGACCTTGACAAAATTAATTTTTTGAGGTTGAAATTATGCATGCATTTGGCTATAGCTGAAAGACTCAAGCTTCATTAAAAGAATAATTAAAGGGAAAGAGTCCATTCAAAAACTAGCAACAGCATTTCTCTTTGTCCTTTCCAGAACTGTTTTCCTTTGCAAATGCCAGCCTGTTTTGTTTCAACAAACTAAAATGCATGCTTTCACTTTTCAATTTGAACTAACATTTTTCATTTTAACATTTGCATTGTATGCCACAAACATAAGTCAAAACTATCAGTTGTATGTCTGTAAGGACTGTAAATGAGTATCATATCCTAGTGAACTCAGAACGTGAGAGAGGCTTCACTCCAAGATTTATATGTCCTTCCTAGCAGATGGAAATAAAACTAACCTTACAAGGGGCTGTTTTGCTACCTGAGATGAACCTGAGACAAGCAGTGGTTGAGGGAAGTTACAGTAGTGGTTAAATGACCATGTTAATCTTCAGGAGCTCCAAAATCAGCAGACTCAGCTTCATCCCCACCCCACTGCCAGCGCTGGGTGTCATTGCCACCTTTTCTCTTGTGCCCCAGTTAGCAATGTTCTACCTCATGGTGATCAGGGTGGGGAAGAGCTCCAATGACCTCTGTTTTTAATTTTCACTCAAATCCACTGCTTTGTGTGATTTTCAAACTGGCTGGATGAAGGGAGGAGGTTGGATCTGTTGGGCAGCTCTCACATTCTCCTTTTCAACAAATGCCTGAACTAGTGATGGCCCAAAAGGTCAGTATAAGCATCAAGTAAAATACTTCCAAACTAAGTCTTACAACAAAGACATTTGGGAACAAAGAATGAACCTTCATGTGAGTTGGAAGCCCACAGTAGATTTGGGATATATTTTGGGTATGAAAATTTATAAATAACATGATGTCCCTGCAAGCTCTGCAAGTTAATTCAGGTAATAGGGATTTCTGCATAGAGGACACTTTCCCCTAATGCTCAGCACTGGCCATGGCATGTAACTCTGAACTGAGCCCAAAGGAGGGCAATAAAGATGATCAGAGGGCTGGAAAAACTAAGGTTGTTCAACCTGGAAAAGGCCAAGCTCCCTTCATCCTTCCAGTACCTAAAGGTATCTTATGAAAGGGAGGGAGAGGCACTTTTTACAGGGACAGATAGTGACAGGATAAGGGGCAGTGTTTTCAAACTGAAAGAGGGTGGGGTTAGAAAAGGTTTTAGGAATAAATTCTTTACTCGGGGGTGGTGAAGCACTGGAACAGGTTGCTCTGAGGGGCTGTGGATACTCCATCCCTGGAAGTGTTAAAGGCCAGGCTGGATGGGGCTCTGAGCAAGCTGGGATAGTGGGAGGTGTCTCTGCCCATGGCAGGGGGTTGGGACTGAATGATCTTTGGGTCCCTTCCCACAGAAACAATTAAATTATTCTATGAGAAAAGAGGAAAAAAGATGTGGATGTTGAGGATCTCCAACAAATGATAAAAATTACATTAAAAATAAGATCATTAAATTATATGTTTAGACATATATAATAGCTTTGTAATGTTATGAATTTCAACAGTTAATTTTATTTTTAAAATAAATAAATAAATTAATTTTGTTTATTTGTTGTGGACTCCTCATTCCTCAAGGTGCTCAGGGCCAGGTTGGATAGGGATCTCAGTGACCACAGAGATCTGAATAAATCCATGAGAAGTTGTTTGGAATAAAATTACCTTTAAGGTCCTTTCCAGACCTAACCATTCTATGATTTTATAATTCTATTTTCAAGTGAGATGGAGAATAAAAAATGGTGCATTTTAGCACTCTTTTATAAACCAAAATTAAATATTTCAAAAATAAGCAATGCTATGTCAGTCCTTCCAGCTCAATTGCCAAAGAATATGATGCTAAGGAAAGCAACCCAAATTATAAGATTTTAAGCAATCTTTCAAGGACTTTTTTCCATAGTTATGTTAAGCCCAGGGCAGACCAGCAGTTTTCTCACAATTTTACAAAGTCACACTGCTTCTAAAGGAAATATTAAAACCTCCACCTTGCTTTTCAGAAAACTGTAACTGTGAGGATTTAGTGTTATTTAGGATCAGTAGCAAAGCAAAGGAACAAAGTGATTGAATGTTTTACTTGAAAACAGAGATTTAAATTCCTATGTCCTTTATCTTGAACTTTGTAAAGCTTATTGAATCACTGAGATTCAAACTGGGCTTTTTTGTTTCGTTAGCTGCAGGTCTTTTGATTCTGCTGTGACAGAACAGTTTGTCCTAAACTGAGAAGCAGATGTAGAAAGCAGAGAGACAAAATGGAAGCAATATGTCATTAGGTGAGTGATTCCATAAAATTTAATAAAGATGTCAGAAAAGATAGAAAATAAAAAGAAATTTAGAATCATTGTCTAGCTAGATAATCAAAGTATCTCATAGTAAAGTAAAACACCTACTTTTCTGAAGAAGTGAAATTGGGTGCCAAATACTGAGAGCACGAAACATTCCTCTAATCAATTTAGAGGCCAATAAGTAAGAATAACTGTGCTATGAAAATCAAGTTGGAGCTGCGGAAATTGAAATATTAGAAGTGTTGGTACTTTAAAACTAGATTTTGAAAGGAACTCAAGCTTAAGTAAACCTTCAGTTCATGCCCCTTTTAGGAGGAAAACAGCATTTGAAGAAGGCATAAATCAGGTGTCTTTAAGAGCTATGAGGTGCTCTTTAGGTGTTATCTGTCTTCCATGGCTAGGGGTTATACAAAGAGCCACTTCCCAAAGAGATGCTGGGAGACACTCATTCTTAGAGATGTGATTATGTCTTGTACAGCAAATTGTCCTTATTGGTCTTCCTGCTTGCACTGGGGGTGAATCAGGCAGTGTTTAGCATCATTTGTATGATCCAGAATATTTTCTTGTCTCTCTTCATATAGAGAGATGCCTTGTGTGTGGAGTAAACCAAACTCTGCTTCTCCCTCCCCCACGAACCTAGCTCCTGACATGGTGTTAGTCACACCATCCTACAGCTTTCCCAAATATCAGGCAGCAATTCCGATCACCTTTATGTATCCGCAGTGTGCTAATGACAAAAAAAAAAAAAAAAAAACCAAACAACAACAACAAAAAAACAAACAACAACAAAAAAAAACCACAAAAACCCACAAAAGCATGGAAGTGTTCAACATTAATGTCTGGATATCATACTCATCCCTACTTATTTTATGAGCAACAATGTAGCAATACAGAACTCTGTAGCACCAGTAACTCAGGTAATTTTTTATAAGTCTTGAGCACATGAATAAGATTACATTCCTCATGTAAAAATACAGAAGTCAGTGAAGCCATCACAGAAAACAGATTTATTGAGATGCATCAGTTTTGCAAGACTAGGTCCAAAAAACAAAAATACGGATAGATACAGATATTCTCAACAGAAAGGAACTAAAAACTCTGCATCAATATAAATTAAAATAACTTCTGCCTTAGCAAGCAGCTGGCCAGGCATCACTACTAACACAGAATGGAAAACTCTCATAAAGAAGTTATATCAAAGAGAAAGAAACACTGAAATAAAACTGCTGTAAAGTCTTTACAAAGAAAGGGCTTTCTAACAGCTTTGCACTCTCTGGCTTCATTATGGAGTGTATAATTGGTGTGATAGGAACAATTTATTTGCTTGCATCTTAGGTTTAATGAGTGGCACTGGATAAATGAAGACAAGAAAAGTAAGCCACCAAACCCCAAGCTTCTGCAGATGATGCCTCCTGTACAGCTCCTGGTAAATCTGCAACTTGTCAAGAGCAATGGGGAAAGAGTATTCTTTTAGTGAACAGAAAGTCAATATTTCTCTCTTTTCATCCAATTATAGTTGGTAAAATAATCAGGGTTATGGATGTTTGAAGACACAGCTGGTGCTTTGACTTCTTGACTTACACTTCTATTCTTTTCAGGTCATCTGAATTATTCTGCACTGGCAGTGATATGAGGAGAGTGGCACTCAGAGTCTATAAGTGACAATTTTGGAATATACATCCTGTATCAATGTCTGAACAGCTTCATGCTTGGAGCAGCTTTATTCCAGCTTGCTCCATAGTACAGGTTAAAAAGCATAAATTTTCCTCTTCGCTAGTGTAGTATATTTTATTTGAGGTTCTCAAACAGCTCTTCAAATCTTAGAAAGTTTCACAATCTTAATACCTGAGAAAGCTGTAAGGAAAAAATGGAATCCAACATACTCAGAAGTATCTGCTAGTTTTGATTACAGCATTTTAGGTTTTTTGGAGTAGCTGGTTTTTTTTTTTTTTGGTTTTTTTTTTTTTTGTTTTGTTTTGTTTTGTTTTTTGTTTTTTGTTTTTTGTTTTTTTTGGTTGTTGTTGTTGAGGACATTTTTTGTATACCAAATAGAGCTGAGGCTTGGTTACTGTTCTGTGCTGCAGGATCAGCAGGAGGCCTCGGCATGTACCCAGCTCCACATGCTCCAGTCCTGTGTGCACAGCCTGTGCTGCACACAGACTGGTTGTCCTGATGTGCTGAGTGCTTAATCATCTCAATGGAATTTAAGAGCAGCTCAGGCTGCTGCACAAACAGGTGAACAAGTAGTTTGTAACCACTTCAAGGTGGTACCCTGGAGAACTCTCACATTTGTGGTTGAGATTCCTTGAAGGAAAAGGTTGAGAGCTTATTAAGCCAACAGAGCAATCTGGAAACACGTAGGATTACCCTGATGGTAACACATGAAGTAATACAGAGCCATGAAAGTTTGGTTCTAATCAAATTGCTGGAAAATCAAGCGTGAGACACAAGCTGATCTGAGGCCCATGGCATGGGGAGTTCTGGGAACAGTTTGGTATGGGTCACCACGATGTCCTCTTAAATGGAATAAATTTCCAGGACTGTAGCAATGTCTGTGTTTGGTTCAGCAGAGCAATTAAATCCTCCAGTCTACTTTTTTCCTGCTCTGGTTCCCCATTCCTAATCCCCAACTGAAAAATTACTTATTGGCCAGCTACTCTTATGAATAGCATCTTTTAGAGATGTAATTTCATTTTCATACTCCCATGATTGACTTTTAAATCTCATTTATGGGTAATTAGCGTTATCTTCTGTCATCAATATACTGGCAGTTGTCATTGATCCACCACCTTTGGGCAGTGTCATAATGATTTTATGGTCCTAGGTTCAATACCAGGCTTAAAAAAAATGAAAAAAAATCCCTTGGTCTGTTTAATTCAAGGATGTGTTCTCATTGCAGGACTAATTTGAACAGACTGAGATAAGAATTACACTTTGTTTAAGGTGTCAGTCAGAAATTGCTATTTGCAGCTCATACTTTCTGTCATCGTGCCCATGGATATCAGGTGCTCTGACACTCAGAGATCCTTCTGAGTAGCAGAGTCTGACTATGTGTACTTGAATCACTGTTGAGACATGGTTTCATATCAGTCTTGATTGGCTGTGTTTCTTCATTATTTATTTATTTATTTATTTATCTGCTTATTTGTCTCGTACATAAATGGCAATCATAATCTGTTATTACTGGTTAATATAAAATGTGAAAATATATTTGAACTTCTTGATGGGAGAAATGCAGTTATTATATTTGGTTTTACTTTCAATAAATGGTGCCTGTCAATAAATGGTACTGTTCATTATACCATATGCCTAATACCATAAAACCCCTGATATTAGGAAGAAGTTTACTGGAAGACAGACTAATGGCTGCAAAATGGTCCTTCTTTAGGCAATATTACCACAGCTGGAATAAATCGGTATCTTCATATGGTCACAGTGTCCAATATCTGGGACTGTTTGCAGGTAGCTTACTGCAAATTCCTTGTTGTTCAGACTGTGCTGGTACAACTAGAACTGTTTGCATTTGCTTACCATCTAAGTAAATTTATGAAGTTTGGGTAAAAGGACAAGCAGTCATTTTTGCTGTGTTACAGCCACACAGTCTGTTTGACTTGTCTAAGGCTCCGTTGCCTAAGGCAGGGCATTAAATCAATTGTGTATTTTGTTGATACAGAGGATTCATAAGTTTTGATGATTCTATGTAAACTGTGCTGTCTCTCTTCTCTGCTCATTTGATACACACTGGGTTACTTGTAGAAGCATGTGTCTTATCTCAGGTGGCAGCCAGTAGAATTAGCTTTCCCTGGCTGAGACTGTTGCCCTCAGAGATGGAGCAGTGCATTTCACTGAGCAGATTGAGTTTTTTGACAGCCAGTTTTGGTTGTGGTAACCACAAACCAAACGGAGATGACCCAGTGCAATTACAGTGTGCCCTGTTTATTACATAAATTTTATGGAATTACAAGGTAATTCCAGTGCAATTGGAAGGCAATTTGCTTCAGGCTTTATAGCTTGCTCAGTTTTTCAAATGTCAAAGAAAAGTGAGGGGAAAAAAAGGTGTTTTAGTCATAAAAGCATTAAGTTATTTGGATTGTTAGTGTTGGTACTGATGTGTGCTGTTACTTATGTAGATGAAGGTGCACATTTGTGACATGCTATGTACTCTCCTCACAGTCAATCTGCATTTCTTGCAGCATTCACTCAGGAATTTCTGGGTCACTGGAAGATTAAGTCACCTCTTTCTTGATAAATGTACTCTGAAGATGTGCCAGGGGATACTGCTGGTATCAATGCCAAGAGTAAGTACTTCTCCATGTAACAGATCCATGGGACTCCTTCCCAATGGATGTTGAGGGTACGAGTTGTTTTTAGATGGGCTCAGTGAGAGGAGAGGAGCTTGGTGGAGATATTCATTGGAGTTGCTACATAAACAAAACACAAAATGCACAAGAAATTCATGGAGAAGTATTACATTAGAAAGCATTATACTTGCTTATCCTGCTCTTGCTTTTCCTAGGTTTCCACTAGTGACCACTGTCCAAGACAGAAGTCTGGACTAAGTGTGCTCTGAATCCAGGATACAGAGTTATGTTCCTTTTATTTCCAGCCTGCCCTGTCACGTCCTGTTCAATACATACCCAGTCATGTTTCATCCAGACTACATTTCAGAATTCTTCAATTTTTTCAGCACAGAAATTTTATTAAGCTCTTCTTGTAACTTGAATGTCAGTTGGAGCTCTCCATATCAGTATTATCTTACACATTTTTTAGCAGTGGAAACTTTCTTTTTACTCCTGTTTCAACCATTATTATCAACATGCCACTGTTTCGTGCTTTATTAATCCATCACCCAAATCGTTAGTCATTTTTTGCCCTTTATTTTTAGAATCCTCTAAGAACTTGCTTGCTGGGCACCAAAGAATCTTTTCTTTCCCATATCTATGACCTCTGAATTTTTGCCTTGAATCTGTTGGTAACTCATAGATCTTTAAATGTTTTGAGAAAAAAAAATAGGCTAAGTTGCTCTGTCATCAAAAATACATTTGATGAGCTTGGGCACTTGTAAATCACTGATCTGCCTTTACATTGCATGCACATTGCTAGAGCTGCAATGTATAGAAATGAATATTCTATACAGGCTTTGTACTGGATGATAGGATTACATAAGTCACTTATTTAGATTGAGGCTCATCAGCAATTTACAAGAATAAGGTAGATATCACAGAACCATTTAGGTTGGAAAGGGCCTCTGAGATCATGTCCAGTCTTTGACTGATTATCAGCTTGTCAGCTAGACCATAGCACTAAGTGCCATGTCCAGTCATTTCGAGCACCTCCAAGGATGGTGACTCCACCACCTCACTGGGCAGTCAGTCCCAATGCCTGACTCCCCTTTCAGTGAAGAAATTCCTCCTGATGTCTAACCTGAACCTCCTCTGGTGCAGCTTGAAGCTGTGTCCTTCATCCTGTTGCTGGTTGCCTGTGAGAAGAGGCCAATCCCCACCTGGCTACAACATCCTTTCAGGGAGTTGTAGAGAGTGACAAAGTCACCTCCTTTTCTCCAGGCTAAACACTCCCAGCTTCCTCAGCTTTTCCTCACAGTACTTGTGTTCCAGACACTTCCCCTGCTCTTTTGCCCTTCTCTGGACATACTCCAGCACCTCAATGTTCTTGTAATGATGGGTCTGGGATTGGACACAGCACCTGAGGTGTGGCCTCACCAGTACTGAGTACAGGGGGACGATCACTGCCCTGGTCCTGCTGGCCTCACCATTTTTTATATAAACCAGGATGCCATCAGCCTTCTTGGCCACCTGAGCACATGCCAGCTGATGTTCAGCCACTGTTGACCAGCACCCCAAGGTAATTTTTTGCTGGGCAGCTTTCCAGCCATTCTTCCCCTGGGGTGATGTGGTTCACGTGCAGGACCCAGCACTCAGCCTTGTTGAACTTCATACGATTGGTGTCAACCCACATATCCAGATCCCTCCACAGAGCTCTCCTACACTCCAGCAGAACCACACTCCCACTCAGTCTGGTGTCAGACACAAATTTATAGAGGGAACATTTGGTCTCCTCCTCCAGGTCATCAATAAAGATATTAAACAGGACTGAGCCCAGTAATCAGTGGTCTTAAAAATCAAGTACTGGGTCAAGCCACAGAAGTGACGGGGCCAGTTTGATGCTATAGGAATAAAAAATCTGACAGTTTTATTTATCAGGACAAACATTTTTACAGAATGAAACTGGTTTAGAACAGAGCACTTTTCAGCACAAATAACAGGGCAGAATGATATCTCTCTTCTGGCCTAGAAGGTGCAGCCCTAACACTGGTGAATATGTGAAGTGATCTCAGGGATGCCAGTAGCCCTTGAAAATGAATGAGGTTGTACAGATCAGTATTAGACTCATAACAGCCTCCTAGTGTGCTGCTCACATCCTCTGTACTTAAAACATCACCTTTGCCTGTGGCCTGCTGGGTCCATCAAAGTAGTGAGTTGAAGCAAATACCACTGAAGCCAAAGGGTTGGAAGAGAGTAGACTGAGAAGAAAAGTATTTGAAGACAAGGGAGGAGGTTAGTCGTACCTCCTGTAGAGTTCATCCTAACTTGATGAGTACAACTTCTATTAAAGGGTATAAGGTCTAAAGTTCCATTTGCAGCCCACAGAGCATGTTCTGAGGAATCAGTCTGTGGCTGTGTGGCATTTCTTCTGTCATCTCCAAACTGGGCCTTCATACTCATCTTATTCACATATTCATATCTGCAACAGTTCTGTTACCTACACAGACCTTTATTTATAAAGACATTGCTGAACCATGTGTTTGGGTGCAGAGGCTCCTTAAAAAGTATCCTGGGCGAAGTGCAGGTTCCAGCACTTAGTGGAAGGGTAGAGATAAGGGAAGAGTACAGCTGGGCTTCTGGGGAAAAAGGAGTTGTGGTAGCTTGAGTTGTTAATTCTTAATATGTATGCACAATTTTTATTTATCTATATTTTATACATAAATACACTTACACAAGAAAAAATGAAACAAAAAAAGCTATACATGAGATGGGACAAGAGAGAGGAAGAAAAAAAAATAATAAAGTGATAAATTAGAGACATAGTTGGGTTTTATAAAACAGTTTGTATTTAGGTTGCTGTTGGAGGACACAAATCGTTGCCCAGAGCCAATAAATATCAGGTAGCAAGGATCACACCTGTTTTGCATTCTAATTAAAATTTCAAACAAGCAGCTGAGATTCATGTTTTCTGTAACAAACTGGCTGTGGTGTTTTGAGAGTTTTCTGATGAGATGAAAGGTGTATGGATGTAAGGGAGGTCATCTGAGTTATACCATCAGCAGCCTGTCCTATCAGTCATTGGTATTATCAGTTATTTGTGTGGAGGTATCATATTAAACCTATAATTTTAATAAGAGCCCTGTAGGTATGACTGACTACACAGCACAACCTTTGCCCCAAAGAGTTGATAGTGTGAATGCACAATCAGAGAAAAGAGATGAGAGAGAAAATGAGCACATGGAGTTATAATTATCTGAGGCAATGATAATTTTTCATGACAGTCAGAGAGATATGAATGGAATCCAAAATTTTAAATTCTTAGTCTTATGCCTTAGGCATAAGAGAACACATCATGTTGGCCCACAGTGCATGCTCATTATACTGTTACTTTTCTGAAAGTGTTTTCACAAGCAGTGATGACCTAAAAGACAATAGAGAAAACACCAAATAAACTCCCTGGCTGCCACTGGGAAGCTTCAAAATTACATCCATCCATTACATCCATTTACATGCACGATCTGTTTTTCTCAGTGCTGATTTTTACTCTTGCCTAGCAAGCTGTAAAATGGATGGAGGCAGAGAAAGTTACCTGGTTTAAGCATAAATGGAGATAGGCAATAAGGCTCATCTTCCACAGGACAGGACAATATTAAACAGTATGTGTTGATGATAAACACTGTAAAACCAACAGGCTAATTTCTTCAAGAGTAGCAAATAAGCTATGGATTTTTGTAAAAGGTTTATGTTTATGATATCTAATATCTCTCGAAAATAAGAAAAAATCTAAATTACAATCTGTATTGCTGGAGGGCTGCCATTTATACAATTTATGTATGTTAAAAGAGAAAAATGAAATAGACCAGTGAACAGCAGGCCACTTAGGCTAATTCTTTGATGGAACAATTAATCTGGGATTTCATTTATCAAACATTAGAAAGTAAAAATATAAATTATATCAGGCAACTAAATTTTGTGGAAAGTAGGCCTTGTCAAATAAACCTTTAATCTTTTTTGGCAAGATTATGAGCCTGGTTAATTACAACAACTTCGCTGATAAAATGAATTTGCTGGATTTCTCCTGGGGATTTGATTTAGTACAATATGGCATCTAGAAAAAACAACAACAACAACAACAACAAAAATAAAATTTATGGAACAGACAGGGCACATTTTAGGTGGATTAAAACTCTTTCAACAGCAGAGATGAAAATTCGATAGATTATACATATTATCAGCAAGCCACATCTTTACTAGTAAGATAATTTACAGGTGTGACTGTATTCCTTCTGGTTGGTTTTTCTGGGATATCTTCCTGGTAAAATTCACCACTGATATAGGACCTGGAAATTGGTAACATTCTATGGATGCTATTAAATTCCATAACTCTTCCGAACGACACAGAGGGTGAGATTCAGTTTTTTAAAAAATTAAAGAGGTACAGTTTTAAGTGTCCTAAAGAACTGAATTCTTCTGCCTGGTGGATATGACACAGGACATAAGAGAAACCCAGACCTTTCAGAAGAGCAGCTGGAGCAGTGTGGAGTATTTCCATCTGAACAGGACTAGAACCCCCTGCTTAGGTAAGCAAATCCTACCACAACTAACATCTGCCAGCTGGACTCTTCTCTCAGTCACGGCTCCTACCTACAGCTTCTGATACCCCACTTGAAATCTAGCAGCAGGAGGTCACCAGCATCCAGGAGCAGGACTCTTGAAATTTTCCATGTGCCCTGTGTTAAATTTACTACTTGTTAGGAAGAGATTACCAAGTGTTTTCCAACACCTTTGAAATCACTTTTAGCTACACAACTTACTAAGAGGAAAAAAAAAAAAGAAGTAGAACTGGGAAAACTCATATGAACATCAAGAATTGATCTATTCAGTTTATCAAAGATAAGATTGAAGGATTAACTTATTATTTTACTGAAATCCTTAGACAGGGAAAGCTATGATAATGAGAAGATTTTCAGTCTTGCAGACAGAGATATAATGAAATCCAATTTGTTGGAAGTCAGACAAATTCAGGCTTGAAATAAAGCACATTTTTAAACACTGAGGTTAATTAAAGACTGGAAGAATTCCTTTGGAGGAGGCGACAGATTTGCCATTGTCAGGAGTCTTTCAGGCAAAACTTTCTTTCTGAACACCCTTCAGTTCACTTTCTAGGAACAAAAACACCATGGCCTCTGTGTGGAAATTTTCAGACTAGATGATCATAATGGCCCTTTCTGACTACAGAACACAATTTTATAAACACAAGGATATGAGCCCAAATCTTCCAAAAAAGGCTATGCTACTGAAAAATTTGTCCCCTCTGGGAAACAAGAAATATTGGAACCACTACAAAAAAATCCTTCCTTGGAAGAACGTATGACTATTTTTTGAAATTGCCTCAGTAGGTGTCAGCTTGGCATACTGCTCCTCCTTTGATAAGACTAAACTTGGGGAGAATTACAGATAAGGTCATTCGAATAACCAATAGAGTAAACACCTTTTGCACCTGTATTCTATTGCATGCTTAAGCATCAGGTTTTACTGTCAATTTCTTCCCTTGTACATTCTTAGAGTTGTCAACATTGCTGTCCAGAAAACACCTTTTCCCTCTTGGACAATTATCTTCATCCCCAGGCATTCCTGCTTCTTCAAGAAATACAAAAATGTAGCTGAATACTTTGGTAACCTTTCATTTGTGAACAGGGGTTAGGGGAAATGTCTTTTCCCCAGCAATTATGTTGATGTAAAGACTGTCCATTCAAGGGGACAGGTCTGAGGGAGAGGTGGTTGCAAAGAAGGGGACTTAAGAGGAAATTCTGGATTCATGCCCATGAGAAACAGTAGGTAGACTAGCTATGAAAAGTGTAGTAGGAGATAGATGGGCATACTAAATACATAAAGATACAGAAAATGAATTTTTCTGGACCACAAGCCTTGTTTATCTTATTATCAGTTGACTCATTCTTGCTCCTTGGGCAGTAAGAAGATCAGATGTGCAAAATACACACCTGCATCTAGTTCTGGATTTCAGATTAGGGTTCGTATTTCAAGTTCTTTCCAGAGGTACAGACATTCAGCTGTGATGATGCAGTTCACTGTGTTGTATCACATGGATGACTTACAACTGAAATTGAGATTTAAATTTGGATTTCATGTAACTTCTGCAGAAAATACAAAGCATGTTTGATTTTGCATTTTAAATACCTTCCCTCTCACCACACGCATTTGATTGAAAACAAGGGTTTATGAATATATGTATACAGCTTTAAATGTGTTGAAGGAAATTGATAGCAAAGGGCTGAAAATGTGCTAGTTAGACAATGGACAGTACAACAGAGATTGATTAAGTGTAATTCTGGGAAGTGTATTGTTTATATTTGATCTAAGAACAGATTGATTCAATTTTCGGGAAATGATTCTTCATTACCTTCACACAAGTGTGTTTCCGGAGCTGCATCAAGATTTTAGTTGCTCTTAGTTTTAAATACTACATCCATGAGTGTTCACTGCACTGCTTTAGGTCCTTTGTCAGGATTTGTTACCTTTGTACTGTCTGGTGATCCTCATGCTCTAAAAGAGTGCTTCACCAAAAGAGGCTCCTTTTCCACAACATTCATGTGTTTGATGTTAGCCAGCTGCTCTTTCCAGCAGTGAATCCTGAATTAGCTGTCTTTGAGCAGAGATCTACATGCTGCTTAGCTCTATGTCCTGGGTCTTAGCTTCCACCCTTTTTGCCATCAACAGCTCTCTACAAGCCCTGTGGCATCTCATTTAGCAAATCGATGTTAGGAAAGTTTTTAACTTCACGGAAGTTTCCCAATGGAAGCAGAGAGGAGAAACCAGCCTGAAACTGATTCTCACACTGCACAGTATTAGGGCTGGTATTACCTAACACGTGAAATTTTAACCCTTAGACCTCAGTTAAACTGACCTGGTATTCAGGCTTTCTTTCTATGTCAGTGAATGTAAGAGAAGAAATAGTCAGTATTTTCAGCATGGGAAGGCACTTTGTATTCTTACGATGAATGCCTCCTTACAATAATAAATGGATGAACATAGTAGGTGTGTATGTGAATAGATGGATGGACAGATAGATAAAAGAATGATATGAATCAATGGATGAAGAGATAGATGGATATATACAGCTGCACATACTGACAGAAAGTGATGGCTACAAAACTATGTCAGGAAAAACTGGAAAGTTTTTCATGCAGTGACCTGAAGTTCTATCCTTTGTGCCATCTTAGAAAAAAATGAAATACATAAAGGAGATATCTCAATTAAAGGCCACAGCAGCTTTAAAGGAAATGTGCCGATTTCAGTAAAAACATCTGAAATATCTCCAAATGTGGAGGAGGGTTTTGACATGAATCCTTCAAGTTGTGGGTAGCAATTGCCAGCAAACTTTGCATCTGCACAGAAAGACAGAATAAAGTGTAGCTTAGGCATTTAAAAAATGCATTGTACTTCTTATGTTTGATGCTTAAAGAGAGTGCTGACCAGTATGGAATATCACAGAGAATAGTCTTATCAGCATAATCAGTGCTAAGTGGTTGTGCTTTTTATTTGCATTTCCTTCATTCTGTCCTTTCTTCCCTTGCAAAATACTAAATTGATTAACAACTTTGTATCAATGAGTTCCAGTTTTACTTAAAAAATCAAGGTAGTAGTGAATGCTATGATTTTAAATAAATTCTTGCTGCAAGAGTGTAGTCATCACTCTTCTTTAATAAGACTTTCAATTTTTACTTTAATGACATATGCCATGTTATTTCAGAGGTGAAGAAAAATCGGTCCTAATTTTAGCCAGGCATGCTGGGCCCACAGCTGAAAAATAGGAGCTTTGGCCAGACTTGTGAATTCCACTGAAAACTTGCTAACTTGTATATTCTCTGTCACATTCAATTTTTAGCATAAAATTTCTGCCTTCTGTCCTGAGTTTTGCGCTTGAAAACTTTTAAATTGGTTTGTCTTTGATAAAAATCATTATTTCTACTACAGTATCTGGAAACCTAATTTATTTTGTATGTAAGAAGGTAATTTATTGTGTATCAGGTAATTCAAACCCAGTAAAGGTTTCATAGAATCACAGAATAAGAGTGGTTGAGGATAGAAAGGACCTCTGGAGGTCATCTTGTGCAACATCCCTGCTCAAACATCAGTACCTCATGCAGGTTGCCCTGCAGTGTCTCCAGATGGCTTTTGAATATCACTAAGGAGTGCAACTCCACCAGCTCCATGGGAAACTCGTGCCAGTGCTTTATCACCCTCACAGTGAGAGTGTGTTTCCTGATGTTCAGAAGGGGCCTCCTGAGTTTTGATTTGTGCCCATTGACCCCCTGATCCTTCTGTTCTCCTTGCAGAGCATTCCCTTCTCTCTCAGCCGCTCCTCACAGGAGAGGGGCTCCAGTCCCTTAATCGTCTTTGTGATCCTTTGCTGGACAGCAGTTTTGTCCCTCCACACTAGACTTGGATCTTTCTACTTCAATCTTCATCACTACTCTCTAGGAGTAGTACCCACGAGTTCCCATGCTGCCCTCTTGCCATGTTGCATCTCACATGTGCTTGACATCATGGCATAAAACACCCAAACATTTGGTGTGCTATGATGTTTCAGGCACCTTGGATTGATAAATCACGTGTGTAGATTATTATGTAGTCATTATCCCAAGGGTACCTACAAAGTACCTGTGACTATACGGGTGGTTAAAGCAAGCTTAAGTTTCTCCAGAAGCTGGCAGTGCGGATACAAGACACTCCATGGTACCATGCCTGGCTGATCTCCTTGAGAGAGGTGAGGGAACAGCCTGAATGGAAGAAACAATCCTCAGGGATGTTAAATCAGAGCACAACCTTTCAGCACATGACACATTTTTTATAGTTGAGCTCTGGGTCACAAAGGGGTACTAAAACTCAGTTATTCCTTGTGCTGAGAACTGCAACACCACAAAGACCCTACCTGGAAGCGTACATGGTCAGATTTCCATATTCTGCCAGCTCCAGAACAAGGTCACAGTTATCACAGTTACATACCTGTGTCTCTGAATTTCCTGTAGCACAGCAGCAATACTTGGAAATCCTTCATAAGCCAAGCTGAAATAGACTTGTAGAAGTTGAAGTGTATATTAAAATGTAAATAGGAAGAGAGAACAGTTTGTGTAAGATTAGGGTGAGAAATATAAATATATGATGATTATAAAACCTGATGTAATGCAACATGGCAGGGTGGGGCCCTAGGGCTGAAATAAACTAGATTCCGCTCTTTAAACTACATTATGCAAGAGTGAAGATATATAAATTGGGAAAAGTAATGCAGTAATAAAAATGTTTTGGAAAGTGAGACAGGGTGAACCAACACAGGTTTTAACCCCATATGAATTTCCTGACAATATCTTTGAATATGAGTTTTATCTTGCCCTTGTTTCTTTCCAGAGTATTAAAATTTGAAAGGATTTGTGGTTTACTTTTTTCTTTCAACTGAGTTGAATATGTAAATAGCCCCAACAAAGAAGAAATTATCATCAGCTGAGGCACAGATGGAGAATTTGTACTACAATGTGATTGAGTGCTTGCGCTCTCCTCAAGTCCTTTTGCAATCAGCCCATGGGAGAGTGTGCACCCCCATGCACAGTTGTACAGGCATCTTTGTGCTTAGATGCACCAGGGACAGACTGCAGCAGCAGTCAGGTAGCAAGGAAAGAAACACAGAGAGGCACCCTCACATGGGACAAGGACATGTGCACTACTACTGACAAGGCTTATCCCTACCAACAAGGGTCCAGTCCCTCCACCTCACTGCTCCCTCTGTTTCACTCTATGAACTTCTTTTTTTGTGATCACAAATGTCTTGTATTTATGATGGATCTGCATAGTGGCATGGCTGTGTTTATTATACAGCCAAAATTTGCTGCACTGGAAGGGACTTAAAAGCTGCTCTGGCCTACAGCCCAGTAATGAGCTGCATCAATCAGTTTCAATAACACTCTGGAATCAAAAACATGGATCTCAGCATGCAGGGCCAGCATTAGTGTGTTTATATGCCCATGAAAGAAGTACAGGCCTTTCCATTTTATTGACTGGGAAACTAAGTCAAAAGACATCAGCAGCCTGGTTCTGTTGCCATGGAATTTGATAGCAAAAATCCCTTTTACAGTCATAGAAAATGAAAGGTTGAGTGAGAATTGATACATCTCAACAGAAATGCCAAATCTGTTGCCTCCTAAGCTTTTAAAATTAAGCCCATCTTTTGTTTTGCTCCATGTTAGGCACCAGGGGTCTGTCATGATCAGTACTTTCTCTCTGCTGCACATCTGCGATGCTTCAGAAGAAAGAGACTCTTTAATCTGTAATGAGCTGCTATAGATTTCATCCATATACTGGAGGAAAGGAGATAGAAGTGGTCTTCTTTAGTCAACAGTGTTTTTCCTGGAGGGATAATTTGCATTCCCTTAGCATATGCAGGTATTATTTGATATCTGTTTTAGGTGGGAGAAGTATTAAACCTCCAGAATCACATATGTTGTATTGGATGTGTCTTCAGTTATTAATATTTAGCACAGGAGGTCAGACGGTACTCTGTGGAAAAATGTGCCTTCCTTGGATTAGAATACTGTCCTTTAATGTCATAAAATTACACATTCTTAATAAATGATGAGTAAAATCAAGGGAGTGAGAAGGTATCACTCAGCAGTATCTCTTCATCAACAAGTTGCCTTCTGAGCATAGAAGTACACTGCTGTGTCAGAACAGATTAAATCCTTTGCTCTTTTTCCTCTTTGTTCTGTGTAGGGCACTAGTACTATGCATCCAGCTGTTTGAACAGAGAGGATTAACCTCCTCCTGGGGCCAATTATACTGCCCAGCTGTCTGCTGCCATTGCAGAGCTGCTAAGGAGCCCAGCCAGGAGCACATGTGGCAGGGTCCTGCTGTAATGAGAGTCCGTGTTTCAGATGAGAGTTCCTTTCCAAAGATGTGGATTCCAGCATCTCAGACAACAGGCTGTTCTGCTCTCATGGGGATTTCTGTTTGCTGGGGCTCATGTTTGGTCCCTCTGCACAGGCAGCCCATACAAGTGAGCCACAGATCAAATGTGGTGAGCTCAGCCTGTATTTCACTGGGCTGTGTTAGTGAACCTCATGGTGGATCAAGGGATATACATGTGAACTCTGCTAACTGGGATGCTACCAAAATCCTGAGCATTGGTCCTAGATCATCAATCTCTGCACTTAACTTTGGGATCTTGAAGATTGGTGCTCTAAAATTCTCCAAACACTGTTAGTTTGACCCCCATCTTGAACATGATAATTATCCACACCACACTTCCTTTGTCAGTGGTAACAGTAAAGAAAGAGAAATTACAATCGCTGTTGTAATGTCTGTATTTCTGATCCAAATTATTCTTATTTCTACAAGGTGCTAAAATGCTGTAACATAGACAATCAGAAAGAATGTTTATTAGATTCACTGCAGGTAAAAGAACAAGAAATTAACCTGTTTGGGGAGCCATCCTCAAAAAATACTGGACAGGAAACATGCAGGTTGGTTGCCTGGAAGGAATCTCCCAAGTGCATAAAAAGTGGTGGAAAAAACAGTGAGAGGCTGCGAACAAAGTTTTCTCTCTTGCCGAGGAGTATGAGTCATAAGTTTGCACAAAAATCAAAGCAGTTTTCTTTCTGTTGGCTGCAGATGGACATTCTTTAAATCAAACATCTATTCTTTTTTTTTTTTTTTTTTTTTTTGAGTGCCAAGGGAGGGTGGAGAATGGAGAGAAGGGCAAAGTAAACGATGCACTGAAAAATGTCTATTTAACTCTGGGTAGAAGAAAATTAGAAGGCAAATCTGAAAGTGATTGATTTTAGGAAAATGATCTTTTAAGCTCAGAAATATTTTCCAGCTAAATTTCATATTGTATCAGGATATGGTGAAGCGTGACTACAATACAAGTCTTCAAATAATACCTTCAATTACAGCCACAGCTGTAAAAGTGCACACTAGCATATTTTGAAAATGACATTAAACTTTAAGCCTATTTGTTACCATTGGAGAACAAATTGAAACATAAGAGAAGACTGTTCCCAAATCTGTTTGCAGCGAACTGCTTTTACAGCTTACACAGACTGCTCTGCTAGAAGGAAGATTTGGGTCGGATTTAGTTCTTCTCATCTTTGTAATTAAGGCAATGATTGGAAAAATCACTTTAAGATATTACGAGTGATATACATGCTTACATTTGAAGCCCAATGGACTGTTTTTCCATGTGCACAAGCCTTGCTGACCCAGATTTCCATCTTTTCAGTACTTTTCCAATGCATAATAACAGCAACAGGATATTCATGTTTCTTTCTGGCATGTTTGAAAATTGGGAGACTGGTTCATAGTGATCTAGAGACAAAGGAGCTGTCAACTGGCTTTTGCAGTCATTTCTTTTAACACTGTGAGATAGAATATGAAATGCCCCACCAAGAATATGGACATTGTAGGTATCAATGTCCATAAAAAATGATGATTATTTTCCCACTGAAGAGGTTTCAGTAAAAAAAATAAAAAATATTCATGTAGAAACTGCATTAGAGTATTTTAAAGGCATCATGTTGTAGTTTCATTGCAATCATAAATGAAGAACAGGGATACCATGAAGTGTTAATTCAATCTCTTGACCAAAGGTAATTGATATGTCATTTGGGGACAACTATTATTTGTTCAGAGCTCAAAGCTATTACATATCTAGTGATGAGAGCAAGGTGATGTAACAAGAAAAAACAAAGAGGACAAAAAAGGAGGTGAAGGCAAACCAAAATATATGTGACCAGTCTTTTGAAACTGACAGGAATATTGCATTTCCAATACTTGAATTATGCATTATGAATACTTTATCTGATGCATTTAGCCCACACTCACATTTTTAATTTGTGAATCAGTTGCAAAACAGTCTCAGATTTAACATTATTCATCGATAACCTAAAAACACAGTATGAAAGTTGGGCTACAAGCTCCTAAACTTCTGGATGTTTTCACTCCTAGTGACTCCACCACTAGCATACACATCCAGAATGAAAAAGAGGATATTTTCTTATTGTGCCAAACATCCAAGCAATTACATTCACTAAGGTTTATCTCATATGAAACCACTGGCCTCTGAAGCATGATTGAGGAAGGACTTTCACAATAAACACTTGTTCAGACTGACTATGAATGGTGCTAGACCACTACCTGACTTTCTATGGCCTATTTCCCCTAATGTTTCATTACCTATATAAAACTGTGACCACAGAAAAATACTCCCAGCTATTATAGAAGTGTTCTCCGTGGCCTGAAAATGGATTTTCTAGGATGAAAACTGGGTGCACCACTCTGCCAAGCTCTGGTCCAGAAGAAGTTATGAATCATGCCAGTGACACAGATGGGGTTGGACAAATTCACAACGTGAATGGATGGTGCTTTGCAACTTAGAATTATTTAATGCCAGTATCACATGAATAGGCACACAGAGCAGAATAGAATTATCACATCCCACATTTGTGAGGTCTGACTCCACACTTTCATAAACATAGCATAAAATAAGGCTTATTGAAATTTTTACATGGGGTTCCCAAATACTTTCCTGGAATATGACTGTCATGTTACTGTCACTTTTTTCTTAAGACACTTTTCTGTATATTGGCAGAGTACCAGGTAGGTAATGCTTCTCTGGCAATGTCACATTAAAAAAAAACAAAAAACAACAAACCAACCAACAAAAAAACAAACAAAAAACAACCCACAAAAAAACTAAAGGACTTAAATGTTCAACCTGGCCATATTTTTCCTGTGCATTTTCTGAGTAAACCGTATCTTTCTTATAGCAGTTGCACTTTTTCTGGCTTACAATAGCAACCAGAAGCTCTCCCAGCTGCGCATGGTGAATAGGACATATCCATAGCTCATTGTCACTGCCCTTGCTGACAGTTCTGCCTTAGTCTATCTGGACCTGAGTAGGCAAAGGATCCAGACATACCCTTCCAGTCCCAAAGAAGGCAGCAGAATATAAATGTATGACTGCCATTTTGTGTTTATTTATGTGCTCTGCTGAGCTTAATTTTGCTGTTAAATGGAGCCCCTATCCCTCCTGTGCTTTTGTTGTACTGATCAGAATTCCAGATAAGGGTGTATTGAATATGTTTTAAAGTCACCATGATATTATTGAGAAAAAATTATAAGACAGAGGAATAATCATGATAAAAATCTGTTGTTTTTTGTTTTTTTGTTTTTTTTTTCCCCTAAGCTAGCTCCATTTAAATTCAGTGGAGCTGCACAGATCTTCTTTGGGACTACTATTTTCTATTAACTTTTGTTGTAGATCTGGGCTTTCATACAAACACTTAAAAATTGAAGAAAACACAATCACTACATGCCAATTCTGTTCTAGAAACCACTGGGTCAATTACTCTGATTTGAGTTTGCAACTAAGCATGGTAAAAGCAAAAGAAATATATTGAAGACCTAGCAGTTCATTTACTTTGTAGAGATAAAAAGTAGCCATCAGATTTATTATGAAGCCAAAATGACACGTACTGTAGTGGACTGAACTGATAGTGCAGGACTTGCAGAAGACATGTGATCTCTTCTCCCAGGTAAAAGTGGCAAGGTGAGAAAAAGTGGCCTCAAGTTGCACTGGGAGAGGTTTAGATGGATGTTAGAAAACATTTCTTCCCTGTAAGGGTGATCAGGCATTGGAACAGGCTGCATAGGGAAGTGATAGAATCACTGTCCTTGGAAGCGTTCAAAAGACATGGATGTGACATTTGGTGGAAGAGTTTAGTGCTGAGCACAGTGGTGCTGGGTTAACATTTTGACTCAGTGATCTTAGAGGTCTTTGCTAACCTTAATGATTCTATTTGTGTTGAAAGATATTTAAGAGTAGATGCCAGCAGAAATCACCTTTGCACGCATACGTTTTTGTATATTATATATGTGTTTGTTTACAATTTATGTGTGTACATTTACCTATATATAAACATGCAAATATTAATAGGTGTATATTTTGTGTTCTTTCTCTTCAAGGATTTTTATACCCTTTTGATTCACTCCAATAAGTTCACAAACTATGAAAGCCAAAGTAGGGCAGGAAGAAGATTTGTTTCAATGCCCTCTGATTTCTGTGCAGTTTCTTTTGCCTGTGAATAGTCATCAGAAAAAAAGTCTGCCTGAATTAATGGCACCCATTGCTGCTGACTGAAGCAAAGAGCAGCCCTTCAGTGACTGCTAGCCAGACAAAGCACAGGGTAATCTCCCTTCCCTTACCTATGATCTGGAGGTATGGTAAAAGGTTTTCATATCAAATGTCTTCAGTTAATTAAAACAAGGTCAGAGAGAAAAAGGTCTAACTAGTAGAGTAGCTGTATTCTCTGTGCTTCCAGCAAGCCCAGCTGCTTGTAGAGACATGCAGAAACTCTAAACCAATTTTTCATTAATGAAATTTTCCATTCCATCTCCACTGATGCCGAGGTTTCCGTTTTCAGGCCCCGTGCTGTGTTGCAGAGCTTGTTATCAGTTATTATTCATCTGTCCTCAATTCAGTGATCAGATCTATCTGCTGCTGCTTTAGGAGTCAGGGAATCTAGCCAAACTTATTGAGAGAAAAATATAAAGCAGGAAAACATAACCATTGCATGAAGTGCTTTTCCTATGGGCTGCCAATCTCTCCCTGACAGCATGTAGATAAGAAATAATTTTCAATCAAGAAAGACAGGGCCACTGCAGATGAGGCCAGAGACAAACAGAACAAAAAGTCATGCTGTCCTCAGCAGAGCTGATCCTGAACACTTCTCAGAGGTATGGGTGACTGCAAAGTACCATCTCATCAGAATTCCCACTAGTATCCTTCATCATTTTTCCTCACAGAGCACGAGCAGCTGAGAAGGTGCAAACAGGAACATTAAGCTCTCCTGTTGAGGGACAGTTCCAGAGGGGAACAGTCCCAACAAGTGCTGCTTCCTGGTGTGGAAAAGTTAGTGGCTGCTGTCTGAACTGAGAAAGAAGGAAAAAACAGAAACATGGGTCAGTCTTGAGTCTTTGCACTCACTGCTTCCAGCTGACTGTGGTTCACAGTGCATAGGAAAATCTCATTTGTCAAACAAGTAATTTCTATGCAGCTTTGTAAGGCTGGAACAAGCTTGAGTCTCTGTGTTGCTTCTTCTACAAGGATTACCTTTTGTAGAAATCAAAAGAACATGGCTGAAGTGCAAATGGTGACAGAATTGTGACATACATCCATCCACCTTTGAGAGGATGACTCCAAGAGTTATGCCTGCCCTTGAGAGCAGGGTTGTCTCTGTTCCCCTTTGTCTCTCCCTGGCCAACTGTGCAAAATATGCCATGTGAAACAACACGGGTTCCAAAAGAGATAGCTGGAAAACTGGGTGACAATTTAAAATAGGAGCCATCTGCAGGTGATAAGGTCCTCTTGATAGTGTGGCTGATCTGGCAGTGCCTATGCAAAGAGGAAATGTGGCCTGCATGAACTACCTCTAACTGTATGCTTTATGACCCAGAAATGCAGAGATTTGGAATTAATAACAGTAGAATCTGAGTCTCAATTTATGTCTGGCTAAAAAGGAGAGAGAGAGAGATGAGTAAAAATATTCTCATGTAACTATATGATTAGATTAATGAAAAACAATATTGCAATGCAATACACTATTGCATTTCATGTCCCAGCCCAGGCCCAAGGAAGCCAGACCTCACCCAGCTCACCCTGGGCCAGCCAAGATCCAAGAGGCATTCTGGAATGTGGGGGACATGGCCAGCACGGGAGTGTCATTACTTCTTCATTACTCACCTCTGCCCCAGGGCACTGGGTCTGCTTTTGCTCTCACTCCTGAGCAGTGCCTGGCAGTACAAGATAAATTGCCCTGGGAAAAGACCAGGAAGGGCAAAGACACTGAATCCCTTTTCAGGCAGCTGCCAAGAGCAGAGATCTGTATATCTGTATGTATAAATATCAAAGTAAAATTAATCAGGGGTAACCATACACCAGTATAGTCTGAGGACTGATATGCTGGAAATAAGCTGTGTGGAGAGGGAGCTGGGGGTCCTGGTGGACAACAAGCCATCCATGAGCCAGCAGTGTGCCCTGTGCCAAGGAGACCAATGGAATCCTGGGGTGCATTATGAAGAGCACTGCCAGCAGGTTGAGGGAGGTGATCCTGCTCCTCTGCTCAGCCCTGGTGAGGCACATCTGGAGTTCTGTGCCCAGTTCTGGGCTCCTCAGGACAAGAGAGACATGGAGCTCCTGAGTGGGTCCTGTGGAGGGTAACAGAGAGATTAAGGAACTGGAACATTTCTCTTACCAGGAAAGGCTGAGGGAGCTGGAGAAGGAACAACTGAGAGGGCACCTCATCAAAGTCTATCAGTATCTGAAGGGGGGGTGCCAAGAGGATGGAGCCAGGGCTCTGCTCCATCTGAGCAATAGGACAGGAGGCAATGGGCAGAAACTGATGAACAGAAAGTTGCATCTAAACATAAGCAAAAACTTACTGTGTGGGTGACACACTGACACAAATTTCCTGAAGAGGTTGTGGAGTCTCCCTCACTGGAGATATTCAAGAACTGTTTGGATACAATCCTGTGCCATGTGCTCTAGGATGACCTACCAGAGCAGGGAGGTTGGGCCAGGTATGTCACCATAGTCCCTTCCAACCTGACCCATTCCGGGATTCTGCAAAAATTAATTCTGAGCAGGTAATGGACATAGTAGGACATGGTTCACCAAGAGCTACCCAATCCTGACAAGGACATCTATTTGAGGGGATTGATAAGTCCAGGTATGTCAGACACAGACCAGTGATCACAGCCATGTTGAACTGTGTTGGCTCACACATCACAATTAATCTATCTTGCTATTTATTTATTGGATACTATAACTTAGAATATTAAATCATTTTTGTTTCCATGCCTTGACAAACTGTTCATCTCTGGAACTCTTAGCTGGAAATGGTAATTAACAAAGCCAGGATATGTTGAAAGAAGGACAGCAGGAATGACTGAGGAGATGGCATGGCTGCATTAATGAAAAATACTAACAACTGAACCTGAAAATAGTGAGTACATACCTCCAGACCAACCCCTCATCATATGTGACAGCATGTACCTGTGTCTAAGTTCTACAGAAAGCCTTAGCACTTGGTTCACCACCCTTCTTTTTAAATGTATAAAGAAACTTCCATCAAAGTTCAGATGCACAGCCTGAAATGCCTTGTCATGAGGAACTGAGCAGAAAAACCAAGGCAAAAGCTCCTGTGCGTGGGAGGTAGATATGAAAGTAAATCTCTGCTGTTTTCAGCCAAGGGAGAGCTGGGTACCTGCCACTTTGCAAACCCACAGATTTCTGAGATTATCCTCTGATGAGCAGACGTTTTCTTTAAATAGCATGCTGCAAATTAACAGTTCTCAGAAAAATCTTCTGACAAAGTGTCTGACAAAGTTTCTTCCTTAACCCTTAAGGTACTGACTTAATGGAGTGACAGAAAAGGTAGGGCCTGATAGGGGTAATAACTTCATGAAGCAATCTAAGAGTGGAAGATGTCATGCTTGCCATGTGGGAGGCAGTGAATAGATAAGATTTTGAGCTCAGAAGCACCTGATTATAACTGTTTTTTCCATTTCAAGGCAATTTTAAAGATGTTTTTCATTTTGTTTGCTGTTCCAAATGATAAACACAAAATACGTCTATGAAATAAAAATTCAGGACAGATTCTTGGTTGCTCCCTCTCTTTGTCACAATGAATTCTTTAAAATGCTACAACAAAAAAGAGTACTTAGTTATACAATTCACAGAATTTCACATAAGTTGACAAATTTGTTTTTACTACCTTCTTTGAAATTTTTGATTTTTCAGAATGGACCTTTTCTGGCAAACAAGAAGCAGTATTTCCTTATGAAAAATGTTTGGTTGAAAACTCACTGATATGATACAATGGAGAAGAGGCTAAAACTGCATATTTTAATGGAAATATTTTTCATTTTCAAAAGAGAAAGCACACTAGTGTCTTCCAGAGAAAGAAACAGGACCTCTACAGCTAAATCAGTGTAATTCCATGTATTTCAACGAAGCAGTGTGAATAATGCTGTCAGCAAATCTTGTCCCTTGTGTCTAAAGCAGAATTTCCTGTCACAAATAGGCTGAAGCCTGGATCTGTTAATATATCTTTTGTGTCTGCTTACACATTTTCTGCATCAACCACTGTTAGAAACTGTTGTTTTGAATTGTAATAATCAAGTACTTCATCACAACATTGCTGCTCATTCTTCTCAATATGTTGTATAATATCACCACTTTCTTTAATCAAAACACCATCTAGCCTTTAAAAAAAAATCCATGGACACTTAATCTGTCTGAGGAAGATGCCAGTACCACCTTTGACAGTTTTGCCACAACAGTTTTCATTTACAAATGACTACAAGATGAGTTAAGGTTTTCCCTTTTATTCCTTTCGCTTCCTCCCATTTCAGTTGTTCACTTCAGTGACTGTGGGTGGGAGTGACTTTGTTAATTTTTACTCTGTGATCATTTCATTGACCACTTTCCAAGGTCCATGTCTCACAGACTGGCACTAGTCCATAATCTACAAGACAAGAGTCACTGTTTTGCAACGCTGCAGTGCTGTTAGTGTTATCCCCCGTGCAATTTATTTTCTGTATTTTCTCCTTCATTTCATTTTCTCTTTCAGGTTTTTCTTCCTAACAGTAAAGCACCTAAGTCCAAGGTGTTTTGCCAGTTGCAGAGTTCTGGAGGATTTTACTGGCACAAGTGGCAGTGTAATGCTGTCCCTAATTGAAAGAGATATGTAAGTCTGCCTATTCTCATAGAAAGGCAAGTAGATGAAAAGCTGCTATCAAATAATGTGTGCTGTCAAAAGTCTGAGCTGTGGTAATAAAATTTGTTCTTGCAAAGCACTTCCTTGATTGTTTCTTATGTTCAAACACATATGGTGTCAGCTGAAAAATAATGCAAAAATAATCGTTATCATAAGAAGAAAGTACTTTGACAAAGAAATATCTTCTTGTAGCATGGTCATATCACATTGCTAAGAACAACAGTACAGGAATTTAAAAAGATTTCGTTGGCAACTGGATTGTCATAAGCTCTAAGGACCTCTTGAGTCTGTAGGCTGCAAGATGCTTTTGAGAAATGTGCAGGTGGAGTAATTCAGGGCTGTAGGCTCTGAAGGAGGAATGGAGCAGAGGTTAAAAGAATCTTTTGCCCATGAGCATTTCAGTCCAGGTACCAAAGACTAACTCTACTTCCCTGCTCCTTGGAAAATTGGTCCCTAAACAGGAAAATAGGAACTGAAGACTTCTGAGAACACTGTGAATCTTCTGTTTTAGTACTTACTAGGATGCTGGTGGAATCCAGAGCCTTTGTTTCTCTGGATTTGTAATGGCTGTGGCTATGGCTGTGGATACGGATCTGGCTCCATTCTTCACAACAATATTGGATCTCAACTCAACTTTTGGTCTCTTTTGTGATAATTTTGTCATCAATATCTCCTGCTATGAGAATCACTATCTGCTGGAATTTTTCTACCACATTCCCCAGTAGGAAAGCTTTCTTCATGTTATTTTCTGTGCCTTTTAAATATAAAAGTTGGGATGAGGAAATTCAGTTTGCAATAGGTGTACACTGGGGAGCTTTGAGGCAGTCATAGTTAACATCTGAAATAAAAAGAATCTGAAGGAGATAACCAGGCAAAAAATGGAAAACAAAAATTCTATACTTACTGTATTCAGCATCAGTTGTACTGCAGCTGCAATTATCCTCAACAGTACATTAGAAATCTTGGGACATTGAATTACAAATGTATAATTCAGGCCCATTCTTGTAAATGGGACTCACTGTAAATTTTGCATATTAATATTCCCAGATCTTATCACAGCTTCAGTTTATTGAAAATGTCTAGCTCTGTAGAAGAAAAACTAGATGCTATTTCTATGTAAATATTTATTCCAAGATGTATATCCTTTATATAGAAAAAATCAAAAAAAAGATAGCATTTAGTGAACTCACTAATAACAAAACCAACAGAAGCAAAGGGTTTTTTCTTTTCCAGTGAAATCAGAGTCCCAAGAGCAGGACCTTTACTTGGCATACCTGTCCAATGTCCAGTGTTAATGGTTGTTAACAACACAGTGTACATGACATTATCCTGTTCTTACTCAAAAACCTCCACTCATTCAACACAACATATGGAAAATATCCTGCAGCTCAGTGGTACTGGGGTACGCCTTTGCCAAAAACTATATTAAATATGCATCATCAGGGTTTCAAAGATGCACTTCACTGAATAATACTACAGTACCTAAAGAAAAACATGGACCCTTGCATCCATCTCCATGGGAATGGAGGGTAATGATGTTCTTGAAGGAGATGACACAGTGGTTGTCAATTTGTCCTTAAGTCCAAGCTTCAGCTGCCCCTTTACCTTGGTGAGTCCAAAGCCAAAAAGAGTTAATCAGTTCCAGCATTAGCCTCCACCAGACATCTTGTAAATTACCTTTCAAGCTAGTATAAAGAAATATCATCCATCATAATGTACCTTAGTTTGAATGAAGAAGACTTCAGAAAATTAATTGACTAAGGTAGTGAAGATAGAATAGAGAAATTTTAGGTAACATAAAGTTTTACTTTAATTAATAACACAAACTTATCTCAGTAACATGAGACACTGCCTGAACTCATTTCCTTGCCTCTTGATCTTCATCAAGCTCCCAAATGAGCTAGGTCAATAGGAATAGACACATTTTTTTTTTAATAAAGCCCCTGTTTTATTAATTGTTTTCATAACTCAAGGCCATGTTGGATGGGGCTTTGAGCAATTTGGGCGAGTGGAAGGTGTCCCTGCCCATGGCAGGGTTGTTGGAACTAGATGTTAGGACCTTGGGAGGTTTTGTTGTGAAAATCTTGTTCTTTGGATAACAGTCATGACAGACAAACACGAAACTCCTTTACTTTCTTGTAGTGTGTAATCTCTCATTTTTTCTTAGGCTTTTTGCCTATCCAACACAATAGACCCTTCTTTTGAAGGCTGATTTTTTTCTTACAAAAGGCTGTACAAACTGAGCAATGAATTGTCTTAAACATTTCATAAGCAATTGTAAAGCACCTCTACTCTAGCTGTTAGATGGGAATGTCAAAGATCGTAAATTCAAGTTCACTTGAAATCTGTATCCTTTGTTTGTAGTATTTTCAGTTCTTTGGCCCTAATTATGCAGTTTTTTACTTTAAAAATACTTCCTTGTTTTATTTTTGCTTGCCACTTTGTTTTTATTAAAGAGAAGAAAGCTAAGTTACATAGAAAATCTACAGTGATTAGTTTTAAACTTGAAACACATGTTCACAAACAATGCACACACCTGTAATAACAGCAGGTATTATTTTATTGTTTCAGTTCCATGGGCAGCCAACTCAGTAACCTGAAATTCATGCCCCATTACTCCCATTTAGTGTGATATTATGGTGGTTTTGATGCATATTTTTCTCAGGATGGCCACAACAAACCAATAAACCAAATGAGTCCCTTAGATGCTTAAGAGAATTCCAGATGAATAAAACACAGAGCAGTCTCTATACTTCAGTGTCTGTACTTCATTAAAGTTAACAAACATGCTTATCTGGGTTGGAGGGAGGTGGGGGGGGGGTGGAAACCAGAGATACTAGAGGAAAGGATAAGAGAAATACGTTGCCACAGAATTTTAACACACCAACATATGCAGGAAAAAGTCACCTTGCTTTAGCCTCTTTAGCTTACTTTTCCCCTTTCTTGCTCTAAAATTAGACACATCCATTTCAAAGGAGCCATCTGAGCAATCCTAAGGAAAGCAAGAGAGACCAGACCTGACATTCTCTGAAACTCAGTCAACCAGAGGAAAAGTATTTTCTTTCTCCTCTTTCTGATTTGAGGAATAAAGCAAAGAGAGTCAAGAGAAACTCCTATTGTGAAGCATAATAGGGAATGTCATTGCAGCTTTTCCTGAGATGATTCAAGGAGCTTTTTCTACCAGCATGCATCTGCATTTGCTTTATAATAGAGAGTAGCAGCCAGTAGGTTGAATGCTTGACATAAGTCTGTGATTCAGCAAGCGACCTCCATTCAGAAAACATACTGAAGCTTAAACCCTGCTATGTTTATGATTTCTCTGCTAGGTGTACTCTCACCTCTAATACTGTGAGCAGTTTTGGCCACAACAGTATACGAAAACGTTTAGAAAGCATCAGAAGAAAGGCCATAAAGATGTTGAAGGGTCTCTTGAGGAAAAGCCATATGAGTTGCTGCCAAGGTCACTTGGTCTGTTCACCCTGGAGAAAAGGAGACTGAGGGGAAACCTCATTCCAGTCAGTAACTTCCTAATGGGTTTGCTTATGTTTATATTTTTCTCAATTGCTCTTTTTTTTCCCCCCTCTCAGCTGTTCATATTAAGAAGAAAGTGATTTTCTTTGAATTATTCACATTTGAAAATATTTCCTATAAATCTTCCTACAAATATTTCAAGAAGTTCCCTTCCAGCATCAATAATCATCATCCCATGAATCCCAGGTTCCTAACTCTGCCCCTCCCTTTCCCTACCCCCCTTTATTTTGAGTATCATTCCTCATGCTGTGTCTCTAACCCATGTAATTTTAACTGTACTCATCATCTGTTTCTGATCTGCTTGCGCTGGCTCCTCCATTTCTTTCTCCACTAAAACAGCTGCTGATCTTAGAGACTGTCAGTGACTTTGATTTTTTTTATTGTGTCAATGCACACTATTTCCTGCTTATCCAAGATAAATTTAATCTGCCACCATGCTGCCTAGAGCTCCAATGACTTTAAGTACATCTAGGGAATTTCACAATCATCTGCAGACTGTTATTAGCTGAAATAACTTAACCTTTATCGGTTCTCAATAACTTGATGTCTACTTCTTTTATGGACTTAGTTACACATTAAAAAACTTGCTAGTGATATTGACCTCTCAGACCCTTCAGCTCAAAAATATTTACTTTGTAAGTTCTTAAACTTTAACATACAGTATTACATAACCTTCTGATATATTAGTGGTATTTTTATTTTAAATTTATACCATTATTTCTTTCAGGAATGATCATACTAATTGTCTGAAAAATCCTGTGCCAGTGCTATTTGTATGCAGTTTTTAACTAGTTAAAGAAAAAACAATGAAATACATAGTACAGAACAAAATCCTGTCTTTATTCACAGGATTTCTTTTTTATTATTATTATTACTATTGTTTAGCAGTTTGAATTGTAAAATCAGTAAGAACTTTAAGAAGGAAATAAAATAAAAGCCATTCCTGTTCGCTGATGTGGAAACTGGTACATGCAGTACCTAAAATTGCAGAGTTAGTGGTAGAGGCTTCCAAATTCTGATTGTGTCTCCACCCAGGTGTGCTGCCTCTCATGCTGGCACATCACCTGCTCTCCCTGTCACAGAACCTTGGCTGTTGTGAAGATAAAGTAACTGATGTTTTAGCTTGGAAGGCACTCATCTCCTCAGCCCCTGAGTGAAGTGGTTTGCTTTTTTTCATTAGGAAAAAAAATCTAAATTAAGTAATTTTATTTAACTCTGAGTAATAATTTGACTTGGTATAAATGGGAAAGAAAGTGAAATTATCTGGACAGTTAGAATGGATCGGTAAATGAATGAATAACTTTTGGAACCAAAATTGCCAATGCACACAAAATGAACATTTCCATTTTCTTTATTTCAGAATATTTCTCATAATAGAATGTTTTGCAGAGAAAAATTGCATTCAAGAAAATCTGTGTGTCTTCAAAAAAAAAAAAGAAAGTGTGCAGAAAATGAATGAAAGAATGGAAGGGGTTCATAAGAATGAAACATATTCAGCTATAAGAAGAGCAACATACGTAAGATTTTTTTGACATTTCAGATAACTCCCCAGAGCCATTTATTGTCCCTCACATATACTTGTATCACCCTGGCAAGAAGAGGAGTGATTGGCACTAACTATAGGCAATGTGGCATACATTTAGGAAGTACCGTTTCCAAGAGAGGAATATGATTTCTGTTCAAGGATCAATGATTTTTCCTCAATGATATGTGAGTATAATCTTAATTCGCTTCTGAGGTGCAAATTGTGTTCCAAATTCCTAATTAATTCTGTAGGGTGTTTTTGGTTTGTTTCCTTTTTCTGGACCCACCTGCCAGCTGACATTGCATGTTGAGAACCAGCATAGTTTTCCAGAGATGAGGGTGATGCACATTTTTTTGGAAACCAGCCAGGATCTGTGGTGGTTAACAGACACACAGGATCATTCTAATGGCTTTTAAAGCCTTATTTTAGAGACAGGAATCACAAGACTTCCTGTTTATCTCACTTTTTGTATTTTAGTGCAACATGAGTCATTGCCAGCTCTAGCAGCTGAAACAGAGTGCAAGATGCCCTCTGAAATTGTTGAAGAAGAAGATTCTTGTTTTCCTCTGCAAACAGCATGGGGGGTGTCTGAGACCAGTGAAAAGATGGTAGCATAAACGTGCTATCATATCTGCACTGTTGTGGTCTAACAAATATGGGTAATTATATCTGCAAAGATACAGCAGTATGGGTGCCAAGGTGTGTCAGCAGGCAGCATAAGAGTGCTTTGGAGTTCAAGGCTGTGCTATACCTTGTTCTGGCTTGCATTTGTGACTGTAGGACAGTAAATACTTTTTATACAAATATGCTGCTGTGTACTATTGTAAATCTACCCTCACAGGACTCTTGAGCAAACACACTGTTCTGAATTTCTCTATATTTAGACATCAATAGATAGATGTTCACTTGTGAGCTTGTTGCTCTGAGTATGTGTTTAGTCTGACCCATTTTAGCCAAATAGCTCAGGAGAGAATTAATGACAAGGGTATCAGGCTTCTTCTTGCAAGAAGAGTGTACCCAGCTATCTCATGCATAAACATCTGTGTGGACAACATCTGCATTTATTCAGATGAATCTCACCTAAGCTCTCTCTTTAAAGACACTGCTTTGTATAACGATTAACATACTTTTTATATAAGCATACTTTATAATCTTGGTTTCTAACTTTGTCTGAATTCTCAACATAGCCAGATCCAGACAAAGGTACCAGGAGAAAGGCCAGAAACAATGCTCTCAGAACTTATCTTCTGTAGGATTAATTGACAGTAGTGCTGTCACTCCCTTAAATGTAAAGCCTAATCTATGTTAAATCCCCATACTGTCTGCTAAGAAAGGGTTGTAATGAAAATTTGAAAAGGAATTTTCCTTTTATCTGTTGCTACAGTAACTCCTTTTTCCTCTCGTCCACTCTTTTCTTTTGCAAAGACACAAACCCCAATTTATTGTTCCTAGATCAGGTTGCTCCATTTTGGTGTGCTAAATGTCTGTGCTAAATGTTGAATTGAAAATCTTCACTGGTGTTCTTATGCTTCTGAACACTACTCCGGATACGTTTCATTGCTGTGTATCTGTACTTGGTTCTCACTGGAGTTCCCTGCAGACACCTGCAATTAAAGATCACACATGAGGAACTCAGATTTCACAAATGAGGGGAGACTGCCTGGGCTCTGCAGGGCTCTTCAGGAGAATAAACTTGATTCCAAGTTGAAAGTGGCTAAGGTGGGCTGGATGCCCAAATGAACTAATGAAATAATTAAGGCCTCATGGGGGTAGTAGGACACAATGTGTAGTTCAGTAGGGATGCAGTTCTGATGATGTGGCCCAAGAATCTGGATGCACAGAATATCATGCCTTCTGAGATGCTAAAAGGGTGAAATTTCTTGTGTGTAACTTACGTTGATCACTGACTTCTTGTTGCTCCCAAACTCTTCAACTTTTGGCTTTGAAATTTAGCAATGAACCTTGTGATATATTTGTTTCCTGCTCAATAAATGTGTGGCAAATCATGTAAGTATAATCCATCTTTCTCACCACAAACATTTAAGTGGTTTTATAAGTTAGAGAATTCTGCAGTGGAAATAAAAAACCTTATTAATAGTGTATTTGGGGAAACACATAGGAAATACTGTCTGGAAAATGCTGTCTGGGAAATACTGTCTCTTGGCACCTAAGACCAGAAGGGAGTTATTAACAGAATTTTCTCTTTTAATGATGTTATCTTTGCTTAGTTCTCTGTGCTGTTAATTTTTCTCAAGCTATTTTTCAAGCCTTTTCCCCAGACAAAGAGACAAAAAACGTACAAAATTTGTACAAAAATAATTTATAGATTAATAGGAAAGGTCATTTTTGTTCTTAGGCTTTCTTGTTGTCACATTATCCATAAAACTTTCAGTTCAAGGCTCTGATCTGCTTTTATTTCATTGCTAGAGTAAAGCATGCATCTTTCCCAGGTGAACATTTTCTTGTCCATTATTCCTTCTGTGCAGTGTGCAGATCGGTTCCTGAATGGGCGGTGAAGAGCTGAAAAATTGTGGTGTGGGAATGACAGAAGACAAGAAGTGTCAGAGATCTTGTTGGTATCCTTGACTTTCAGGAGCGGAAAGCCTTGCCAAGTCATGTGTATTACTACATCAGAAGTGCTGGCTGTTGCACTTCCTATCTCTCCTGTGAATTTGGGAGACAAGTGCATTTGCAGGCAAAGAGGAGTGAAAAAACTCCAGATTACACAATGGTCAAAATATTACATATCCACATAGTTTCTTTGGAGATCCATAAGAAAAACATAGGGGAGGGAGGCTGAGATGTCTAAAGCCCACTTGTTTTGCCACTCATTGAATCGTGTGACTGTGTAAGAAAGTGAAGTTTAGCCTATTTCTAAAGCAATTAAATGTTAAGACTCTGGGCTGAGGCTGCCTATTAGATTAGATTTGCATAGTAATAATGTGATGGTAGCAGTGTGTGGTTTTGAGTGCAGAATCAGAAGTGTGGCTAATTTGACATCGCCTAGGAGACCTGTTCCACTGAAACAGAGAGGATATGCATTAGCGTGAAGCTGTAGGGTGAATCAGTGTTAGAGACTGCCTAAAACTCCTGCCTGTTCCTGGTCTGACTTTGAATAGCTTCCCATATTTCCATTTGCCTGTATTTTCATTTTTCCTCCTACCTGAAAGAAAGTGGTAAGGGGAGGAAGGCAGAAGAAGATTGCTAGAAAGTAATTACATGAAACCCTGTTATCAGTCTGGGATTCCATTTTAGGCAAAGGCACATCTCAATTTTATTTCTAACCTTCCCTGCGGATAATTTCCATTTTACCTGAAAACCACCTGAGAGAGTTTCTTGCTCTCAATCTAAATAATGTGTGCATCCACCAAGAGAGCAGTAGTTGGAGAAAGACATTTCAGTGCTGCCCACATTATTAAGAAAAATGTCACCACAAACCACCTAACACATTCCTTGAATTACAAAAGCTAAATGTACACACCATCTATTATGAATGAACCATTTCCTGTGCAAATGCTAGGAAATCCAAGTGAGATTATCCTGAGTAATGGAGTTAAAATAAAGCTAATTTGTTTGTGAGGTTATTGGCAAGTCAAAAATTTCCTTCACAGTTTTGCTAGGCAGAGGGGTGGAGAAAGTGTGTGTGCTAGTCTCAGAGGCAATCAATGTAAATTTGCTTTTACCAATGAAGCTGGTTCTGCTGAGTGAAACAAGTTATATTCCCAGCTGTGTGGCTGAATTTGAGTCCAGTGCAGCCAAAGGTCTGCAACAAAATGGTCTGAATCTGTGGAAGTACGAGATGAGAAAGAGGGCTGCAAACAGTTCTGGAGCTGAATGAGGATACACTAAATATAGAGGGAGAATCAGGATCCACTTGTGCTTCTTTACTGTGTCTGACGTGTGCCTGGCAACCTAGGAAATTTTGATTAGAACTGTGAGAAAACAATCCTCATTTTGGAGTTTTTTAACTTAAAGCAAAATGTTAATGTTTCTAGAGCTGCTTTTCTTCAGCTATCCATTCTGTCCTTTCTTGCATTTGCCTTCCCTTCAGACATTATTGCTCTGTCCTGTTTTCAGCCACTCTTTAAAACATTCATTTCTTCATGCTCTTTCCACCCACTGCATGCTTCCCATGACCAGTCAGTCCCACCTGTCTCTATCTCTTCTCTCTGCTATCCTAGTTGTCTTGTTCCTGTTCCTTTCCTTCATGGCAGCTGAGAGTGGAGAGCAAAAATCATTGAGTCCTCCATCCCACACAACCTTCTTGTAGCTTTTCTTTTGATTTCAGTAATTGTGAGTGGAAATAATTTGATGAGATATGAGACACGGGACAAGAGAACCTGTGTTTTTTCATCTTTCTTGCCTGCTAAAATGTCTCTTATATAACTTCAGCTTCACACATAGTTAATAGCGTTTTCCACTTTAAATTTTGAATTCACTTGGAAAATACGTTTATTCTTTAAATGAAAATTCTGAAGCAACATACAGCCTTTTATTTGAAGTGAAAAAATATTATTATTTATAGTTGTCACTGTTAAAAAGCTGAAAATTAAGTGTATGTAATGGAGAGTTAGACAACTGGGAGAGGACTCACCTGAGCAGTAGAAAGTGTCTCTGGTAGATCGCAATTTGAGATCTCTTTAGACTCCTACCATAGGCAGTGGAGAGAGACAGTAATTTTAAGATCATTATTGATCTTAAAGTAGATATTTAAAATAGGTCAGATGAGTGGCACCTTAAATGTACCTGTTTCTTTCCTTTGACTATAAAGGAAACCTGGAGTGGCTAGCTCTGAGGCTGACGCCTACTGTGTGGATGTCTAAAGTTAGGCAAAATGAATCCCATTCTAACTGTCATCTTAAACATTCACCATAACATGCAATACCTTTTCATTTAAAAAAAAAATCCAAATCAGAACCACATTTTGAGGTAAAATGAAAAAAACTATTTCTGCTTGAAACTTCCAACAAAAAGATTGTGTTGAAATTTTATAATTGTCTCAAATTTTTGTGTTGAACTTCATAAATTTCAGTCTTGAGAAAACTACATTTTATGAAGAAAGGTTTTCAAATGAAGAACGTGACTTGATTCTCCCTGACACAAAGTAGAGTGTTCCACCCTACTTGTTCTTGGGTGTTTGCATTAACACAGATTCATTGGGTTCAGTTTGTGACAGAAGGGGAAGTAATTTCATGACCAAGTCACAAGGACTTAGGCTAAGAACTGCCAATCAATTTCAGATGTATTTGGTTCTGTTGTCAGGTGGCAATAACTTCTGGTCACTATTGAACTGGACTTAGTTTGCACCAGTGGACAAAAAATTTATTGCCAGTTCTCTAATCCATCCAGTTCAGCAAAATAGCCTTGTATCAAAACATATCATTTATTTCCCTATACCTACCTGGCAGGAGTGTAACTATAACAAACCACCTTCAAAAGCAGAAGGATGTAGTAATATGGAGCAATTTAAGTATAATGGAGCTCACAGCTTTCCAGTACTGGTAGACAGGTTTTGGAAGGTAAGATACAAAGTGAGGAACAATTCTGTCTTATCCTCAGCCAGCAGTCACTGTCTGTAAACATCCTACCTATTTGAATTTGCTGGCTCAAGGAGGATTTTCAGAGTACTTTGAAATCTGCATTAAAACTACCTTAGACTTTGAAGAGGCCTAAGGTAATTTTCTTCTGCTTGCTGTGACTTTTTTTTTCCCATGTCACAAAATTGCATGACTGATAGAAGGGTAATTTCTGAATTTAAACCTACATCCTTCATCTTGGCCTGTAGTAAACCTGAAAAATGTATCCTGGTGCGGGGAGCAACTGTAACTCTGTGCATTAGCCTATGTGCTCCTTTTACATTTGTCCATTAACACCTTCACCATTTGTCTTTCCCAGGTCAGGCTGAATGAGCTGAAAGAAATCAATGTCTCTTTGTAAGTGCTGAATATGTTTTCCCCAGTAAAGTACTCCTCTAAAAAGTGGTTGTGTTGAACAACAGGGAAGTTGAGATTTGTCGTCACTAAGGTCAATAACAAATTCTCCATTGGATCAGTCATTCCCTTTCTGTCACTTCACATAGTACCAGCCCAGGTGGTTTTTCATTAATCTCTTTCATATGATTTTTCTAAACCATTCGTCTCTGCCAAAACTTTGGCATGCAGTCCTTTATGACCAAACGGTAATTCCAAACCATGTGTGGTTCTAGTAAATTCTGTTTTGTTAGAGAGGTTCAATCTCTCCAGTGAACAACTGAAATAAGCATCTTCAACTCTCTTCCTGCCCCGAGACAAGAAAAATGCATACAGCTCCTGTGGCACACCTAAATGCATGAAACATGGCAAAAAGGTGTGCAGCACAGTCACGAGGCTCTTTAGTCCTCGGAAAGACAATTCAACAGTTAAGTTTTGTACAAAGTATTTATGGCTGCCTGACAATTATATTTTAATTTCAGAGACTTCTGTGTCACTTCATACTTTCTATACATTTCTGTTCCTCCAGCAAAGCTAAGACCAAAAAATCAGGATTTTCTTAGATGGCTATTATTTTTTCTGCATAGTTAAAAGAAAATCTGGATGCTTCTTCAAGCCTTTTGGATGCCCTATTAAAGTTGACTCAGTCAGGTTTTTCAATGCCTCAAGTTCAGAAGTATTTCCAAAACTGAAAATACATACTTGAGGAGTCAAACGCTGCATTCATGTTCTCTTCTTTCGGCCATTTGAGATGCAGCTTAAGATGGCCAGACTCATGCAGTGCAAAAGTCTTCAGTGCCAGTGGCTGGAATTTTTCTGTGAGGAAGCAGCTCATTATCCCACTCACAGACACTCAGAAGATTAGCAATGCACTTAACAATGTATAGAAGTGTGAACAGCCTTTAGACCCTTTGAAAAACGGGTTCACTACCCCATGCCATTGTCTCATAACTGGAAGAGGGCTCACAAAGCATTAAAATGTATTTGGAGTCCATCTCACAGAAGCACAATACCCAGATCAGAGAGGCTATCTCTTAATCTCTATGAGAAATAGCTTGTTCATAGGTCCTAAGTGACTGGGCATGGCTCTAGGAACTGATTTCAGGAAGCTCTGAATAGTATCAGTATTTTCAACAAAAGTTCATCCAATATATGTAAAAATCTCAGGAGTCCACCCTCCAAAAGTATCAGGAGTTTCTAACAAATATGGCCTTGCATGAAAACAACACATTTCAGTTCCTCTTTCCACAGCTGCTGAAGGTCACAGACATTTTAAAAGCTCCCTCCCTTGCTCGTTTGCTGTTGTTAAAGTTTTTCAACCTTTGAGCTCAGATAGGTGAGTTGATCTTCAGAGATGAAGATAATATTGCAGAAATACCATCTTGCTCACAGTCACATTGGATTTTTCCTTTTTTTTCCTATGAAAGGTTAGTTGTTCTACTTAATTCCTCCTTTTATTTATTTCCTTAGTTTATTTATTTACTTCTGGCCCTGAGCTGTTACTGAAATTAGACTCATTGTAACAACACAATGTGTGGACTGTTTGCTGACTGTGTCAGTTCAGGCTTTATAATATATTTTGTGTGTTGAAAGGGTATGCACACTGCCAGTATAAGTATGTACCATTTTTTAGCCCAGCTCCTTCTAAGTATTACAAATCTCAGAAATGTCATTACTTTGTCTTAGCTGCAAAATTATTTTTATTGTATTGCAGTTAATGTATCCTGTTATTTTGTTGGGTTTTTTTTTTTTAGAATATTTCCATGTTCTTTCCCCTCTCTTTTCTCCTACATTTGTGGAAATATAATAATGCCATTTGATCGCCGCAATGTTCTATAGCTGAATTTTCAAGCAAGGTTCACAATCTGTTTAACACCATACAATCTGTGAAAGTAAAGATTTATACTCACCTAACTATTGTTTATATTTTTGCCAATGTCTGGGTAGATACATCATTCATGAATTTATGTTGTTACTTGTTATGTTACTTGTTTCTATTGTGTCTGTAATTTGCAGCTTTTCATTATTTAATGTGAATTTGTAGCCCATAAATAGATTTGTTGTACATTTCCTATAAAGATGTTTTGAATCACATATTACATGATTGACTATATAACATATTGCTGTAGTCCTGTCTATACTTCACTATTGGCTGTTCCTTTGGATTTAAATAAAAATGCCTGTTCCAAGCTGATTAGTCTTCCAATAAGAAATACTATCTCAAGTCTTTTTCATTTTGTTTCATGCGTTCATTACAAAATTATTAGGAGCATGTGGGATTAAAACACTGCTACTTTGTATGGTCATGACCAGTGCAAGCAAATGCATTACAACTGGAAAAAGAAAAGAAAAGAAAAGAAAAGAAAAGAAAAGAAAAGAAAAGAAAAGAAAAGAAAAGAAAAGAAAAGAAAAGAAAAGAAAAGAAAAGAAAAGAAAAGAAAAGAAAAGAAAAGAAAAGAAAAGAAAACATCCCTCAACAACCCTTAGGCAGTAATTTATGGGAATCTTTTAAAAACCCTTCCCACACCCAAGATTTTCCATGGAGCAGATAGCTGCTTACAGTATGGGAGAAATGCATTATTGAAAGTAGATACATAAAGATCCTCTTGTCTGCACATTTCTGGTGAAAGTCCCTCGTACGTAGAAGATAAGCCCAGAGCTGTTTCTCATGCACTGAACTTTAAGTGATGGAAAAGTCTGTACGTACAGTTTACAGATGAATATGAATTTCATCTATAAAAAGAGACATTGATGTACACCTTTACTTGAAAAGAAATCTTTTAAGCATGGTAAATCCTATCTTAAGAATTTCTAGCATTGTGTTTTGGGTATGGCATCTTGTTTGAACAATTATTCTAGGTTATTGCTCTGTACACTATACAGCTGTTTTTAATTGTACCTTTAAAAAGATTGATTCCCACAATAAAACTGAGTTGGAATACTGAGATAACACTCAGTAATTTTTCCAAGCTAGCACTTTGTTTCTAAATTTGACCCAAAAGGCTTATAGCTCAATTATGATACAAATAATCTATCTTTCAACAGGCAAAATGCTTTTTTAATATTATTTCATCATTTGACAAACAAAACAAAATAAATGGAAAAGATCCTATTGTTAAAATATAAATGGTGAAATTTCAAATCACAGGAGAAAGACTTAGGAGGAGTCTTGACAGGATGTTTTACCCCTACTCTTTCTTTGGTGACATCAGCTGTAATTATCAGAAGTAAGTTTGTCCTTCTTGCTCTTAACAGTGTCTCATGAGGGATATTCCATACCCACTTTGGAGATTCATGAGCTCTACCACTAGAAGGGTGTTTTAATGCCTTATCTGTGTCTTGTTGCATTTTAAATCTCTTTACTTCCTGTCTTATTTTAATGAATGAGGAAGAGAGATGATTCCCTTGGTCTTTGGAGCACCCTTTTGAATATTTACAGGTTGTTTCCAAATTTCCTTTCATTATTCCCTTACCTAGACAATCCTTCTGCTCAATCATTCCTTTTATATAATTATTTCTAGACCTCTGACAATTCCTGTTGTTTTTTCTGTCTCTCCAATATTGCAAAAAAGCTCTTAAGGGGTGTCCTGTAAGCAATTTTGTCTTGAGAATTTCTTTAATGTCAATTTAAAAATTCATAAATATGTGTGTTTTTTAATGACTGCAGCATATGGTAGCTGCTACTAATAATATATCAAAGATCATAATTTTTCAGACTATTGTAGTAGTAAATAAATAATGCCTATGTTTGTGGCACTATTGAATGCATGGGTCTCCAAAGAGCTTCTTGGATTATAGATTTATTGCCTGAAACAATATCCAAATAACCCGAAGAGATTTTTTTCACTGAGTTAATGCACAGGACTTGGATTACTGTATGATTTGTTTAAGATTTAGAGTTGCATGACACTAGTAATGTAATGACAGTTTTCAGTGGTGTGAAAAGAACCTGAATCTCTGTTCAGGAGGACATTATGGGTATTATGGATTACAATTTCATGAACATTTCACCTGCTGTCTCACAGAACCCAACAATAAAAGATATTTGTCAATCTAAATAACCAGGAGAACCTATGTGTATTTTAGCCATTTTCTGTCTTTTCTGGTGCTGGTTTAGCAGCAGAAATTTGTCCTTTTTATAAAGGAAAAAGAAATCAAGAAAACTATTTATGCTGAAAATCTTAAAAGTTCTTTCCATTATCTTCTTCATTTGAAATCTTCATCTCTAGTTCTCTGCTGCTGCATTTTGCATTTTTTTTGCCTTTTTGACACTTTGACAGTGGATTTTGACCAGTCCAGGGTCATAGCCTGGAACTGAATATACAGATTATAATGACAAGAGGTGTTTTAGGCTTCTTGTCACTATAATCTGTGTACAGCTCTTTTAATGAGTCATACACAGTACCTGTGATTGTAATGGAGGGCTGCTGTACTTTGACCTCTCTTTTCATGTGACTGTGAATCTCAATTTGTTAGCAATTCTGTTCCCCTTCCCCAGTATTCACCAGCCTTTGCTAGCTATTAAAAGCAAGAAGGGAGTATGAAAGCCAGTTAAATGCTTAGTGCTTTAGTTGAAGAGCATTTGTATTGTATTCTGCAGAATAGAATTTTTGGAGTGCACCATCTTACTACATGTAGGACCCACTTGCCTAGGTTACAGTATAAAGCTCATTGTCCTTTCCTCTTGCAGCTGAAGAGGGTGTGACTTCCTGGGAGCATTGCTAATGGGATGTGTGGAGATCTAGTGCATGCTGAGCACAGTTCAGATGGCACATCCTGTTGCGTCCTGCTTACCAACAGCAGGCTCTCTTGGCCAGCTCTGCTTTTCTGTATTTATTTTCACACAGCCCACTCCCATCCAAGCTTTCCTCTTGAAAATAAAACAGAATAGTTTTAGTAGAGTCCATTCTGTTCATATTCCAGGTAGCTAAAATGGACTGGGTCATAAAGCACAATCGTGAGGTAAAAAGTGAAGTCATGCTTTGTTGTAACTTTGTCAGATTAGACATTATAAGCTCACTAGAGATGCACAAGAGGTATTTCTGCACACTATGAGTGCTTTTGTGGGCAGGTTGCTTGCATCTAGGTGTGTTATCCTGGACTAGTTGATGTCTCAACAAGATACTGAGCCAGGCCTGCCATCTGTGTCTTTTTTTTTGCTTCTGGCAGTATGAGATATTATGGCAAAGAATTATGGCTTCAATTCCACAGAATTATAACAAATTCTAACATGAAATTTAATGCATTTCAGCAGGAAATAAGAACTGCTGTATGGCTCCCTATGAGGGTAATTGACTCCTTACCAGCTGTGAGGTTAGTGGAGATCTAATGATCCAAGTGGTGGAGACACAAGCTGCTACAACAGTGGTTACTTAAAAAATGCAGTTTTCCCTTCCCTTCTGATTCACAAATTGTGTGGGGCACGCCAGAATTAAAAAAAAAAAAAAAAAAAAAAAAAAGTTGTTTTGAATGCTCTCATTTAATGAATTTCGAAGAAGATTCTACCCAATGAATTCCAAGACTGCACAACTGGGTAGAGTTTAGCATTGCTACTTTTGCGTGGAACCCTGGAGCACACTGGTCAGAGCCAGGAGTTTACTTTAAACACCTTTACTTTTGTCTAGGTGGTCTTCTTTTCACTGGAGCATGTCTCAGACCCATAAAATGCTGTGTGCACCATGTCTCACACTCACAGACACACACTCTTCTTCCTCCTCACCATCCTCCTTTCAACACTTATGTCTGGATATGTGCATAAACCCCTTCCAGTCACCCCACATAACCTCTCAGTTGGAGACAATATTGCTTAATTGAAAAAACCAAAAAAGAAATCTTGTTTTACATAATTTCTTTAGAAAGGAAGTCTTCTCAGTTTTCCACAGCTCCTTTATCATATGTAGTGGAGTTAAAATGTTCATACTTCTGAAAAGCTTTCCCATTAGCAATTATTTTAATCTCCTGCCAGAAGGACTGTAAGTGCTTTTCTCTGCTTAGGCTCGTGCTTAATCTGCTGCTGTTTTTTACTCACATTAGAGCTGACCCAAGGCTCCTGTATTAAAATCATTTCCACAAAACTTACACATATATCAGCTTTACATGTCATCGGATGAGGAACTGTGTGCCTTTATTTTCATTTCTTTTTACCACCTCTATTTAATGTGGTCCATATATTTTGCACAGATCTTATGTATATGATTCTCTAGGATGTTATTATGGCTTTGTATCCTTACCTGTGGCGTATGAAAGGGAGGAATTGGAATAGTAAACGGATGAGGCAGGCAAGGCATGAGTGAGTGGGTGGGAAAAAAGGATTACAGGATGGAAAAATGATATCTATTTCCATGAATTAGAACAACATTTTTGCATCTTGAAGTCGCTCTCTCTCCAAGAAAGTGTTTTCTCCCACTTTGTTTGGAGGAAGTAGAAAAACAAGGAACATAATTTCACATCTATTTGAAACAAAGCTGAGTGCTAGGCTAATACATTGGCGCCAAGATTGTTTTATGGCTACAATGAACTCTATAGTGAACATCATGTATTTTATAGTTTAACTCAATTTCCCAAAAGTCCTAATCCTAATTCTAATCCAGTGCCCTTCTTCTTCTCAGATGTAAATAGCAAAATTCTTACAGAGCTGGGCTATTAATCAATGTGCAGCATCTTTACACTTTTTCCCTAGTGAAAGGCACTTGATACGGGGCTGAATATGACTAAGACAATTTTGTTGTCTATATATGTTCCAAAGAGGTACTAAGGGGTATTAGTATTTCTTAATCATTGCATTCAAACTTACTGACATGAATGAAATGAGGATCCTTTTCATGAAAATGTGTTTTCATATTTCTGTAAAGTATGTGAAAAGGATTTAACACTGTCCCCTCTCCCCAGAGCATTAATAGACTTTGCTTTCATCCAGACCAATTTTGTTGTTATTTTTCAGTTTATCCACCTCTTTTTTCCTGCTAAAAGACAAGGCTCAGAATACTGCAGCCAATGATAGGAGAGGGACCAGCCTTTAAGCAAGAAAGACCTACCTCAAATGAAAAAACCTCGGAAATCTAATTCTGAAATAGTTAGGAAGCTGACTGCATTATCTAATAGCTCTGTGCCTAGTTTACATGAAGAGAAAGAGAATAACCAGTCTTTGGTCTTTTTTATCTTCTTTTTCAGCTATTTTTTTTTAAATGTGAAAAGATAGTTTATCTGGAATGTTGAAACCAGTTTCATTCACGGCTCTTTTATCTTCTCCAGATGGATTCATCTAACACATACTGACAGCCTGTAATTTTATGCAGCCAGTGATGGGTAATAAGCTTTAGGTGTTTCTTGCGTTAAATGGGATCTTTGCTAGAATTAAATGGTCCTGGCTGCAGGCAACAACCATGTGAAGGACAGGGCCATCATCTCTGAAACAATGTGTTGGATAAAATAAAGTGGAGTTTCGATAGGGCTGAAAACAACCACCATGATTTCCCTGATTTGTCACAAATTCAGTGTTCTGTGTACATTCCAGGTGGACACTATGGAATGTAGCTTTGAGAAAGAGAACCATGAAACTCTGCCCATCAACGTATCAGTGTTCAGTGCATGTCTGGCTCCTTTGGACCACTCTTGCACCTTCCATTGCCCTTTTCCCAGCTACCCCTTGTATGTGCAACACAGCAGTAATCACCATCAAAAGGAAATGCTATGAAGCTGAGCTAAAAAGCAGCATTTATGATTAGTGAGGAGTTGCAAACATACTAAAATTTTTGAATTCTGTATTTAACCCATGCTTTACCATGATGGCAGCCAGCACATAGCTATTGCATAGCTATTGGGCACACATAGCTACCACAAGTGTAAGAAATTCAGTTTTTTAGACATCTTATTTATTACTTGAAAGTTTTTCTTCTATTTCAGCCCAGGTGTCAGAGTAATTTGTTACAGATACCTCAGATACCTTTTATTTTTTTAATTTTTTTTTAAATTTTCTTTTCATGGTGCTACTCCTCAACTAGCAGGAACACTTCATTCAATACTTCCCTCTTCTGTATTGTAACACTGGGTTTTTTTCATTAGCAAATTTTTTATCTGTTCCTGTTGTTTGCACTCATCCTTCACAAAAGCTGTTCAATCAATCACATTCCATGCACTGAGAAGCATTCCCTTCATAAAGTTGGGACAAATTTGTAAATAATTTCATTAACACTTTGTCATTCTTGAGGAGAATCATAGCAGACCATCCATAGCCCAAATTAGGAACAGGAGGGCTGATCCCAAATTACCAGGTGATCTTGGAGTCATTATCATAGGACTAGAGGGGGGTATAGCCCTAAACCAAGAGAGTAAGATAAAGTCTGGAATATATTTCTGTTCTTTTTATGCTGAATAACTTATAATGTCAGTCTACACCAGCTTGAATCATATCAGCTGAGGATTTTCGTATCAGTTCATATTATATCAATGGGTACTTTCAAGAAGATCAGTGATTTGGGATAAGTGTGGACAAATAAATGGTTGACATGTACATTCTTCACTCCAAGCAGCTTTATTGCTGACATCTCATCATTTGTTACTGACATAGGGGTGTATCATTAGTCAGTGGCATCATCTGACAGGGAGACTAATCCTAACATTTAATTAATGTTTAAAAATTGTCATTTAATGCAGGAGCCAAATGACATCTTTCCTTTAGACATTGGAAAAACCAGGAGCTGTGTCAAAGTAGTCATTAAGGAAGAAAGCACGAAGGATCATGTTAATGATAGTTTAAACTTATAGATGGGCAAGGAGAGAGACAGAGGGAGACAGAGGGAGTGAGGGAGCTTGGAGGAGGATGAGTTAATTTGGTGCCTGGTCCCAAAGTAGATTTTGGTTCTGTTCACTAGCTAACAAAGGAAATGTTGGCTGATAATACCTCCTGTGTGGTAGGTACAATGCTGCTCCTTGCTTGGACAGCACCAAATGCCTATTCTTGTGCTGCTTGTCCCATGGTAATTTCAGACAGGGGGAGGTATACCTGCTAAGACAAATGAAATTATGTTATGTGTATACACTGTACATTTCTTTCCAAGAGGTTGATGGAATATCTCAATCCACACATTGTGGTAACTGTAATAGTTTACCAATTGTTGGTAGACAAAGTCTGGCTATGGTGCTTCTGGGAGGTTCCTTGTAAGTATGCCAAAACACACAGATCCATAATTTAAGATGCTTAATTACCTTGCTAAGTGGGAACTCTGATGCTAAAAGAAGTTGGGGAGTCCTGTAAATATTACTGACAGTACTGTCCTGTGCTTCTGACCATAGTAATTTAAGTTGCTTTCATGGTCATCATCCAAACTCAAATCCTGTTGTAGCGACTTCTTACGAGGAAAATTCTATGTCAATCTTTTTGCCATGGCTGAGCATGGATGATCATTCAAAAAGCAAAAATGAGGAGTGTTCATTTGAGATAAACATCAACTATATGTCTAAATATTTTTAAAGGGACATTAAGTTTTTGATGGCTAAAGTTTTGGATGCCCAGCTTGAAAAATAATAAAGGGAACTCATTTTTCATAAGATTCATAGAATCATTAAGTCTGGAAAAAAATCTCCAAGATCGTAGAGTCCAACATGCACACCACCTCGTCAAACTAAACCATAACACTGAGTCCCATGTCCAGTCATTTCTTGAACATCTCCAGAGATGGTCACTCCACAACTTCCCTGAGAAGCTCATTTGAATGCTAGACAACACTTTCAGTTAAGAAATTCCTCTTGATCTCCAACCTGAATATCCTCTGGAACATCTTGAGAATATGTTCTCTTGTCCTCTGGCTTGTTGCCTGAGAGAAAAGGGGATCCCTGCCTGGCTACATTCTCTTTTCAAGGAGGTGCAGAGACTGATAAGGTCCCCCTGGGCCTCCTTTTCCCAGGCTAAACATCCCCAGCTCCCTCAGCTGTTCCTTGTCTGACTTACTCTCTAGGACTTCTGTCATCTCTGTTGCCCTTCTCTGGACATGCTCCAGCCCCTCATAATCTTTCCTGTAGTGAGGGTCAGACCTGGACATAGCACTCAAGGTCTGGTCCCACCAGTGCTGAGTACAGGGGGACAATCCCTGCTCTGGTCCTGCTGGCCACACTATTGCTGATCCAGGCCAGGATGCCATCGGCATCCTTGCCACCCTGGGCAGACACTGGCTCGTGTTCAGCTGCTGTTGACCAGCACTTCCATGTCCTTTTGTGCTAGACAGCTTTCCAGCCACTCTGCCCCCAGATTTTAACATTGCCTGGGGTTGTTGTGACCAAAGTTCAGGACCCAGCACTTGGCCTTACTGCATCTCAAAGGGTCTGAGCTTGCCTTTTCAAAAGAAGCCTTTTGAAAGTGCCTCACCTGTCTCTTTTACAGGAAACAAACACAACTCCCCAGATATTTTTATAACTACTTGTTACTCCAAGTTGATAATTAGAGAAACAATAAGCTGTCTTGGGCATTCATCACAAGCTCAAAATGAAAATGAAAGTTGAAGACAGATGTCTTAGATGTAGACACCAAGATCCACAACATATCCTCTTTACTGGTGACTGCTACTGCTAGACTTACACAAATATGTTTACAAGCTCATCTGCAACCTGTCTTTTGGCACATGTGCTAGATTTACTCTGTTAGTGTCAGAAATTGCAGTGCTACTTAGCAGTGGCCAGTGGATTAAAACAGCCACCATCTGACAAACCCTTCAGCTGCTAACTTGTACCAGGTTTCATCCCACTTCCTGTCACATCCGTGATTAGCAAGTAAAGCTCACTTCATAAGCTATAAATTAAGATTTTGTAAAGGTTAGGAGAACAAAACAGTAAATAATTGCTTGTTTAAGGAGGTAATTGTGGAACATTGGCATCTAGGTATTGTGCTGTGACATGATAGAAGTCTCTGCTTGCCATTTGCAGCAAAAGAGAAACGAACACTGGTGTGTCAGAATGCCTTGGGGATACATTTCCTTTTTCTAAAATAAGGCCGAAAACAGTGAGAAATTTTACTCACACCTGCAATGTCTGAGATTGCACAGAATCATTTTGGCTATCTCCATTCTTTCTGTGCTAGACAATCTGTGGTGATAATTATTTACAAGTTAAAATATGCTCTTATTAATAGATTTTCAACAAATGAACATAGAGGGCCAGCAGAGCCACACAGGATGTTGTTTGCTCTATGAGGAGCAATACAATTCATAATTAGTTTCATTTACATGCGTTCAGTGGCCACTGCAACAGTAATTTATTTTTTATCCCTATCTCCAGAAATCATTCTCAAATAACTATCCTTATATGTGCAACGCTGATGAAAATGGAATAATATGCTGTCAAGAACCCAATAAATTATTCCATCCCCTGGAAGTCATCAACAAAAATAAGAAGATTGCAGAGGCCGATAGGTCATTGTGATTATTTTCTTCTTTGTAAATGAATATCCAGCCTACTCAGAGATTCAAGGAAATAAAGGGTTTTATAAGACAATGCTTTAATTCTTGAAAACTAAAGTTATTTCCTAAACCATTCCCATGTTGTCAGGGGAAAGGGATGTGTTGATGAAACCAGACTTTTGTGCCCCATGTGGTGATCAGAACTCTGCAGACCTACCACTGGTTTAAACAGGTTACCCACGAGTAGAGACAGGAAACTAAAATTAGAGTTGAAAAAGCCTGTAGAGAAGTCAAATTCACTATAATATTGCAGGACAGCTACAGAAACGTTATCTATTTTTTTGTCTCACACACATGCATATACTTAATTTGCCTCTCTTCAACAGCTTTCCTCCTCCAAAATGCCCCTACATGGAAAAATGCTTGACAGCCCCATAGGTCCTTGGTTATGTTTGTCCTTTGGATCACAGAAAGCATGGAGAAACTTCCACGTCCTGCTGAAGCCACTGTATGTGTCCTACCATAGCACAGGATTAGCCCTCTAAGGACAGACATTGTCATTCCTTGTATGCTTTACAGACTGAAGCACAAAATGACCCACTTCCCAGATGCCATTTAAGCATTACTGGAATAAATGAGAAAAACACAACTATATTTCAAAAACCAGAATCAGTTACTTTTATTCATTTATTTTGTTACCATGGCAGTGAATCAAGGCTTCCATTATTTGCATATCATAAGAAGTCATTTTATGAAGCTGGTAAAACTGGCATTAACACTGATTTCCTGGCATCATTTTTTGCTAAAGCATAAACCTTTTGAATTACTATTTCCAGGACTGAATTTGAGTGACAAGAGACAGTTTCTATTCCTGTAAAGATAGAATCCAGGGAAATCCAGACAGAGAGAAAAATTTCAAAAGGCATTCTTCCCTCAAAATGCTCTAAGTAGGATTTGATGCATATTTTAAAGTACTGTTCAGTAGTCTGTGCACTCTAAAAAAAAAAAAAAAAAAAATTCTAGAAATTGCTGTCAGGGTGTAAATAGAGTTAATTGGTCACATGGGAAAAAAAATGGCTGAAACTTCAGGACTCTCATAATTTGTGCATGAAATGGCAGAGGGTCATTGGACAAAAAAATTGAAGTATGACTCATGAAATATGAAGAAAAAGAGAAGATAGTTAATGTGAATGAGAAACTAAAATCAAAATGTTGAAAGGTCTCAAGTGAAAGTGAGTGGATCCTGTATCCAGCCCAGAACCCTGAAAGAACTGGCAAATGAAATCTTCGTTCAGAAAGGGAAGGTTTAAAATCTGTATTTGAAGTTTGCAATGGCATGAAAGTGGAAAGAGGAAACTGCAATGCCTTTATGTGGAAAGAGAAGTGCAACGTAAATAAGAAAAACATGAAACAAACCTTGAAAATATGTTAAGAATTTATAGGACAATAGAAATTGGAGAGACTGAGAATAGGATATCACAGGGGTTTATTGAATGTAGATGCTGCTAGGATAACCTGATTTCTTTCTGTGTTTTCCTTTGTTTGGCTGGTTTTGGGGTTTTTTGGTTGCTTGGGTTTTATTTTTCCCTATACAAAGGAAGTGCATCTGAAAAATGAGAGTTAGGAAAGTTAGGATCAATATTGTATGTTGCTATTGTGAATGACCCTGATCCTGGAACAAAGAGGAGCTGATGACACAAATGCAAACACAAGAGACAGCAGTCATAGAAATCAGTTTAGGAATATTATACACAAAGAACAAAATATCAGAGGAGTCAGGGTAACAGAAAAATGGCAAAATGAGCTACTGTGTAACATCTCACACCAGCAATAACTGCAAATAATTTCTGCAGTGTCCTGGCACCTTACTGTGCAGAGCAGAAAGAGAAGAAAAAGTATTTGAATATATCTGTCAGTCCCCAAATGACTGTGAGCCACTGATATGATACCACCATTGAAAAGTCAAATGTTCTCTGTGGATATATCAGGAGACATATGGGAGTGTTAATAGCATAGTTGTGGGGAGGTGTTGTTTGGAATACTGTGAGTCTCACCACCTGCAAGAAAGACAAATTCAGATGAGGGCAAAGAAAAAGGAAGACTGCTAAAATGATTAAGAAAGTGGATATCTACTTGTGAAAGAAGAGAGTCTAGGCTGCCCAGCCTAGCAAAACACAAGCTGAGGAGTCAGATGATTGATACCTAGGGGAAAAAAAGAGGATTAACACCACTGAAGGAAGAGAGATGTTTAAACAATAGGATGATGTTGACAAAATTATAAAATGGATATTCATTTCTCACAATTAAATACATGCCAGATGTGGGAAACTTTAATGTTTTACCAGTAAAAATATTTAACAAAACTGAAAATTCTGTAAAGCCACAGTCAAGAAAGATTAAATCAACCTGAAGTAGGTGCAGGAGGAATTACCAGATGAATAATGGAATGATTAACTTATTGCTCAAGAGCCACTAGAAGAAAACTTGCCTTACCTAGCTCAGCAAAATAAAGATGGAGAGGGAATATTGCTGAAATGTGCTAAGGGAATGAAGATCAGGGAAGAAGAGCCATTTTAAGCTAAAAGAAAAAAATGGTATGAAAATAAATAGATATGAACTGTCTATGAATAACTTTAGTCTTGAAATGAGAAAAAGGTTCCTAAAAATTGGAGTAGCAGTGATAAGAACAGCAAAATCAGTGAATTTATTAGTGAGCTATAGTAAGAATACTGGGGGACATAAAAATTAACGCTGTTTGGTAGTTATGACAGATTTCTATTTCTAATAGCATGGAATCAGTGACTTAGGTGATTTAATGGATGATTTAGCTCAATAAATTTTCAATAGGTTCAGGCACAAATGTCAAGGAGAAGAAAGTGGCATCCATTTGATATTCTTCTGTACATTGCATTTCCTTGATCTTCGCTTGCCCTAGGCTTTTATTTAAATTTTATTCCTTATGCAGTCAGTAAAGAATCAGGAGTGTACCAGCTCAGTTGCAGATAATGGTTTTGTGCCCAGGATGGGTCTGTAGGTCTTACAATAATTTCACAGCCCCATCATATTTGTTAGAAACTACACTGAAGGTCCAAGGCAAATGCCTTTCCTTACTTTTCAAATTCCAGAGGCAGCAATAAATATTAGGTCACTTCTAGCGCTTCCTCTGTATCATCTACTTTGGATATGAAAATGATTAGAACAGGGGGAGAAAGGCGGATAAATGAAAAGAAAAAAACGGCTTATGTTTTGCACCTTTCTGCTCTTCCAATGATTTGTGACACAAAGTGATTCAATAAAAGTAACAGATTCGTTGTTTTTGATGCTGGCATAATATCCATAGTCTAATTATGAACTTTCAAAAGTTCACAAAGAACTATGAGTCTCTTTTTAACATTGTTATCTTACTTGCAGGGCTGGAAATTTTCATATTAATTCTAATCCAGTAAAGAGTTCAAGGTTGAGATTGGATAAATGTACAAAAGCAGAGCATTTCCATTAATTTATTGTATCTCTCTGGAAATATTCCTGATGTTGTTTTCTTCTGAGATTTCCAGGTCCTTGAGAGTAAGCTCAAAGTATAAATAGAAATTTTTCTTCTGGTGTTTGAGCAATTTTATCATTGAGGAACCCAGAACAACACATTAAAAATAAGTGTGAAGAGAAAGAAACAAAAGTTTTCAATACTTTAAAATGAAATGGTTTGATGCCATATTGGGTTTTCAGATATAGCTTCATGAAGATCTCATTCCTGGCACTGATTTTCTCTCTATAGGCACAGTGGACATGATGATAAATTTATCTTTCAGTTGCTTCCAACTGTTATACTTTATTTACCTTAAGAAGCAAGGGAAAAAGGCATCCTCATGGAAACACAGTCCATAACTTTATTATTGCCAGCTGCTGGATGTGTAGAAAGAGGTTTAAAAAGAAATCACATTATTATGTCAATGACAGGATGATTCACTGGGATCCACTGTTTCTTAAAGGTCAGGCACTAGCCTGATTTATTTCTCTTTTCTTGAGTGATACAACAGAGTGAATAAACTGAATAGAAAACCATTTCTCTAATTGCTATATGGGGACATACAACTTGTTGCCACCAAACTTTGGGCATATTTCTTTCTCTGGTTGACCTTATCCTGTGGTTTTTTTCTTCTCCCTTCTGGTTTATTCTTCAGACATAGTAGCAAATTATAATTATCCCATTCAGGTAACCTGCTTTTCCCCTGTGAATTCTCAATTTTTTTTTTTTTTTGTTGTTGTTGTTTCAACAGGAATTTTTATTATTTTGCTAGTTCTTAGTTATATATGGGAGTACAGTTCAAGAGGTACCTTTCACTCTGAAAACCAGGCACACCCAAGGAGTCATTTTACCTGTTACTAAATTCAGTCATGATGGAAATGTTATGTACTGTCCAGACATGCTTGCTGGTCTTCCTCCCTGCTACGAGAAGGAATGAAAGGAAAGTATCCATCCTGCTTTCTACTGAAGACTTATATAAAATTGCTTTTTCTTCTGTTTTAAAATTCAACAGTGGTTTTTGCTTTGTTTTTCCTTTCACAAACACAAATCTGATTTTTATTCTACTTTTTGGCCTTTTCAGATTATTTAAGGGTGTTTCTTTCAAAATTCAAGGTTCACATATCCTTTTAGTCAAGTGAACAAGAGCTCTCCTAATCCAGACTTGTACTGGGACTTTCCTGGAAAAAAGCCTAATGAATTCTGTCAAGTTCAGTGCAGTCTGTAGGTTTGCAGAAGAAATAAAATACACAAATTAGGATTTGAGATGAAATGTCCTGCAAAATTTCTCCTAACCTTTTCCTGCAAGAAATAAATGAGACTGGAGTGAAACAAAAATTGCATTCATCACTTGATTAAAACCTTCCACAGCTCATGTGTCCAGATGGTTTTATGAATTTCTGTAATTGGAACTGTAGTTTGGGGGAGGGATTAATGAGAAGTTGAAAAAGAGAGAGAAGAGGAAAAAAGAAAAAAAGAAAAAAAGGAGAATCAATAGTAAATATAATGCTTACCAAAAAAAAAAAAAAGTTATCATTGCATTTTTGTGCATTGGTTTATGAAAAAACCCAGACACTTAATGCCACTATGCCTAAATCATACAGATTGGCGTTGATTCATATGCATTGATGTTTTATTTCTTTTGAAGCAGAGCAGGTACATTTCATCCCTTTCATGTTTACAAACGGTATGTATAATACCATTTACGTTACAGAGATTTCTTTTGTCCTTCCCAAAATCTTTCACCTGTTATGAAATCCTATTTAGCCTCCTCAGCAAAGATATGCTTTCATCTGTTGGTGCATTTCTGCGTCAAGCATTACAGTCATCAGGTACTGATTGTTAGTCAACTTTGATATGATTTTGGCTATAAGCATATGAAATCTAAAAAGGCTTGGTTTTTTAATTTGAAATCTAAGCCATGTTTTGAACCTCACTGGAGTCCAATGAGTCCAATGTCTTTTCACCCAGTTCTACAAAACTCTTGGCTACTCATTTAAAATTGAGCAGCAATTAGATTATTTTATATTTCTGTAGTGTATCAAATCTTCAGGCTGGAGTGAATTAACACTGTAATTGATAATGGGAGTATAATTATTTCAGGAACCACTTTAGGACTGTATACTAATGATAGCAAAATTAGACTATGAAGCAGACAGTCTAAGTTGTAGTGGTGCTGTTAGTACTAACTTGCTGGGGAGAGATCACAAAACTTTCTCAAGCTTCAGTTTTCTTTTTGCAATAGACCAGGTTTTCCTCCAAGTGTACTTTGAGAATCAACATTTCTGAAAGGTGGTTATTAAGGATTTTTATTTACAATGTATTTTATTTTTGATGAATATCCTCAGCTAGGAGAGTCTTTCCAGGTGCCATGACTGTAGTTAAATAGCACAGTACAATGAAGATAAAAACTCCTTTAATTCTTTTTAGCAGGACTTTGGTTTGGATTACAGAATGTCACTGAAATAACAACATGAAACAAAATATTTGTTTGTCTTTGTGATTTTTGAAAGCCAATGATCTGTAACTGCCTGTTAGCTGTTGCATAGTTGTGTCTCTAAGTATGCATTTAATGCTTTTAATATGTCCTTGATTATATGGAAGCTTGATTATTCCAACATCTTTCAGGTTCTGCATGGTAATCAAGTCTGTGTTAGAAGTAGCTGATCTAATCCCAGCCGATGTCAAAGCCAAACCCAGCACTAAGTACTGCAGGAATCATTGTAGGTCTTCGAAGTCAGTTTCCCGTGCAGCTCCAAATTGGATAGTAATGGGCCTCTGTCATGGTTTTCCTTGATGCTTTCCTTTATGTTGTAAGGAAGAATTTTCTCACTTTTGTTGTGTTTTTTTTGTTGTTGTTGTTTTTTTTTTGTTGTTTTTTTTTTCTTGCAATGGCTTATTTGGAAAATTTAGAGTAAACTGGTCTCATGACAGAAACCATCTGTTGAAACTTCCCTTCAGCTCATTCCAATTGTTTAACCTCTCAATAATGACCTTGTGTCCTTTCTGTTCACTTATCATGTGATAAGGCCAGAGTCACAGGAGTGAGCATAGGCACTCAGTCTCAAGGTGACTGTTAAGCTGAGACATTCCTTAAAAATTCTTTTCACAGGGAAATACTTCAGCCAGCAAATACTAGAGAAATAGATAAAAAACTAGATAGTGGATAAATGCATAAATAGGCAAACAGTCAGAAATATCTATTATTCCATCCTTAATTCCCTGACAATGCAAAATAGCTTTTATTTAAGATAATTACTAGTGCTTCTGCCATTATTGATTTAAAGTACCCTGCAGAAGAATCCAGATGACAGCAGTCATCAGGTACTATGTACCATCAAGGGTTAGAAAAGTTCTGCTTCTCATTTCCTCCTTATTTTACAAAGTCTGAATGACCATGGGGTTTTTTTTCCTTTTATATTTTCCCAGCACTTCACTCAGTTGTATATTTATTAGATGCAATAAAAATGACCTGATCAGAGATGTGGAGAACTTGGGAAGGGGATAAGATGATGTTATCATAGTACATATATATACCAGAGCATTTTATTTAGAGTGTAATGATCATTTTCCAGTGCCTGAGGCATTCATCTCATGGACATCTGCAGAATAAATGTCTGAGCTAACATCTGAACTAATTCTACCAGGCTAATTTTGTGGGGAATGAGAGAGTATCAGTTTTCTCACCTGAGCTAAACATTTGCTTTAGCATAAGTTGAATCACATCCTCTGAGTGACTACTTTTCCCCATTTATTATAAAGCTGGAGTACAAGAGCAATCCGTGAAATTGTCACACTTTACGCATATGCAGACAGATGAGATAAATTCCATCCTCATATGTTCCAGCTTTAGGTAGTATTCTGAGGAAAACTCAGTTTTACCAAACCTGAATGGAAAACAAGGGTCTTAATACCTAATCCAACACTGGCAAACACTAAGATGTCTTATTCCTGGTCCTTCATTTTTCAAATCTGATTTTGTAGTCAAAAACTTATGGCAGGATCCTGTATGCTCTTCCTCTACAGCAAGGGCCTTCAGTTAGTCATTAGTGTTATAGGTGATTTCGAAGTGTCACCTATTCCAGTCTCTTCCTTTAAAATAGGGATAATACTTTCCTTTTGTTATACTGCTGTTGGGGGAAGACCATCCATCAGTGTGAGACACCAGACTGTGAAAGAGATGTTATTAGCTCAGTTCCATGTCTTGGGCTGCAGCATGGTCTTAGAAACAATTTCTAATCACAACTGCTACAAATTGATTTGAGCTGTAAGCATTTTGGAGTATTTCATACTGTAAATCGAAATCCTCCTTGTAGTGCCAAGCTCTAAAACCTAGTTGCATAAAAAATTCTATTTGAAGTGCGGATTTTTCCTCAAATAATACGAATCTGACATGGCTTCTGATTACTTCTCATCAAAGGCTCATCTTTATCTGAGGCCTCTGCTCCAATTCCTTATTTCCCCCCTCTTTCCTCTGTCTCTGCATACATTTTAAAGTCTAATTTAGGTTTCCAATATCATACTAAATGTTATCTGTTCCTTTAAATCCTTATTTAACTGTTCTTGTCTTAATTTCATCTCTTGCAATTGTAACTCATTATTCAGGTTATTTCTCACAAGATTGATTTGAGTATCAGGGGATCATTTACTTTTCCATTATAACAGCCACTTCAGGTTATAAATTCTGACTGTAAGGAGAAAATGTGCTTATCAGTTTTGTCAGCATTTGTGTGAAACAGTACTGGGCTTGTGCTGCAGAGACTTTCATGACTGATACAATTTCCATCTTTGTATTTTCTGTGGTTAATCCTGCTGTTGCATCTCCTGCATGTTGAAGTGCAGAAGAAAACACTTGATTTTTGTTGCCATTTTTCTGATGTGAACTGAGTGTGAACTGAGTGGCTGAAGTGAGAGGACCTCTCAGTCTCATGCCTGTGTTAAGAGCTGCTGCTTGGGGGAGCAGATGGTTCAGGTGATAACTAGCTAAGGCTTATGCTGCTATTGTTGGAAGCAATTATGGTTTAGTTTTCTGTGTTTTGCATCTTTAATTTTCCAAGTGTTTGCTGGAGGCTGCTGCCATTTTGTGTTCATTTCAGATAGCATATGTTGCAGAAGGTCCTCTGCTCTCCAACATGGGGGCTTTTGTTCTTTTTGTTTGGTTTTTCCTTCATACAAATTTAATTTTTGATGGAATGAAGCAGGAACCAATCTTTGGGCATGCAATGAGAATGTCTATGGAGATTCCCAAGCTGTGTTTCTGGCTTGAAACAAGTTAGATTCATAAGAATCCGTAGCAAACACTAAAGCTCCTTCCCAATTTGGAGGTACAAACTTAGAAAATTCTGATCTAAATTGCTTCCAGGCCCTTGATATGTCTTATCAGTTATTTTAGGAGTCTCTTCAAGCGACACATTTAGCATTGAGTATTGTTTGTCTGATACTAAATCTTCTAGGTCAGGCATTTTTCAAGCATTAGCAAAAGGGGTTTATAGGGGTTCAGTCTGATAATAGCATTGGATTTCAAGGGCGAGTCCCCAGGTAAATGAATGGAGCCAGTTCTGACTCCATGATTACTGTCATCGTAGCTGTTATTTGCTTGGCCGGTCTTGGCTGAACTCAGGATGCTTTCATTAATTTTCATTACAAAGGAAGCACAGACTTTGGCCAAGCCTCTACCAGATGTCATGGACATGTCACAGTTTTGTGTCAACACTGAGATACTTGCCTGAGTTCCTTAACGTCAGGGTCTTCCTTATTATAGAAGTCTTTCACACAATTTTTATCTGCCAAGCCTGAGGTGGCCCCACCAGCCCTGCCTGTCCCTTTCCAGTCCTCCAGGCTTCTCCCACCCTGCCCATGGCCCGGGACCCTATGGCAGTCTCTTCAATCCCTACAGGGCTGGGCTGCAGAGCCCCACAGCCCTGCCTTGCCCAGACCCACCAGCCCTTCTTCCAGCCTTGCCTTGGCCTCCTCCATCCTAAGGGACATGCCCAAAATGTCCTGGGCTGGGGCTGCCCCAGTCCCCCTCAGGCTGTCATGCCAGCCCAGGGATCCCCTGCAGTTCCAAGCACTCCCAGTCCTGGGGAGCTGCTGGCCCGCACTGTGCCATGGCACCATCCACTCTCTCCCTCCCTAACAGGAAAGCTGCTCAGTGCTCATGTGGTCTGCACTCACATCCCACAGCAGTCAGGTTTTAGTGCTGGTTTTATATGAGTGATTGCTGGGGAACAGCTGGCACTCATAAAATGAAACACAGAATATCTTGTTAATGACTTGTCACCATTTTTCTTCTTTGCTTTATGGGTCAGGGGAAAGCAAACAGCTTCACGGGTCTGTGCAGAAGGGCCCGGCAGCCTTTCCCAGCCTCCAGATGCTGAAATGACAGTGATTAACCACAATGCCTACTACTGAAGCTGTGCAGAGCACCCTTACACTGAGGGGGTATGTGGAGATCTACTGAGCAAGAGATGTGACTTATCTGGTGGGGAGTGACAAAGTGGCAGAAAGGTTTGCCAGCAAATGTCTCTCTTGCCAGTTATGTGCAGCCCCCAAAATGCCAGTGGCAGCACACTGGCTCAAAGGGCTCCCTTGTACCGCAGTTGCTGCAAGGCTTGAGCTTACGTTAGTAAATATAAATGCTTCAAAGTGCCCCTGGAGCAGACAATCCCAAAAAACAGGGAGTTTTGAAGCCACAGGTTTTTTGTTTTTTTTTTTTTTTTTCATGCAGTCTGCAGATCAGTTCATTTGGTACTAAACCTCTCTTTACCCAAAGAAAGCTCCTGACTATACAAAGACCCCTGATGTTGCACTGGAAATGCCATCTGCCTTAAAATAAAAACTGAACATAATTCACAAAATAAAAGTCCTTTACACCTATGTTGTGTCAAAGGAAAAGCAGGTAGAACCCACAGACAACTGTGGATAAAAATACTGAGCTGGAGTAGGAATGCACCTACATTCAATGACAGACAAATCGAAGCATTCTCTTAGTCCAATATGAGTGTTAAGAGATTTCAAGACAGCTGGACTGGCATCTCAAGGGGACAGAAATCTTCTATATTTTTAGCAAGTGGGGAAGATGGAGAGTGCAGAGATCACTTGGTTGGCTCACCAGGAGTAGGCTGCTGCACTCCAAGACACACCACTGCCTCCAGTCAAATGAGCTTAACCAGTCCTTTATTTGGGAGGAACAGGAGCATTCTGTGCATCTCTTCAAATCAGTTATTCAAGTCAGCAGAGGAAAGAAAGGGCTGTGTGCTATTCCATCTCCTCTCTCTCTCTACCATCAAAAGTCTCTCTTTAGAGATATATCTGTCTTTGATCATTAGAAAATCTTCCCAAATTAGTGATGCAGGAGAGAAATCCTCTGGCCTGAGCCCAGAAGAGCAGTTTATGTCCTAATTCACCCATTCAAAATCTAATGGGAGACAAATGCCTAGGGGGATTAAGTACTTAAATGCATTTGTGGATCTGAGCTCTTCTTTCATTAGTACACTAACTCTTTACAGTTATCTAGTTTGTTATGACACAACATGTTTTACATGGAAATTTATAAAACTAGCATACTATTTAAATGCTAGATTAGATTACAAAAGCACCTGGGGAACCATTCTCTTTTCTTGGGTGCAAAGAAGCATTCAGGCAGCTACTTAAAGCTGTATCACATGCTCAGTTCAGGGCTGTTTGAAGCCATCAGCTGCATCTGCATCCATATGTACAGCACATGGCACCTAACTACTGCATTTGAACTGTTGCAGCAATGTTATGGAGATGCATTCCTGAGATTGTTTCCACCCAGTGGCAAACGAGGGATGTGCAGGTTTCTGAGCATAACACCATCCTAGATTCAGAGATGTCTCCTGTTAAGCCACCCTCTCTTACTCAGCAATTATCCCTTACACTCCCATTTGCACTTAGCCATAAGCTAATAAATGCATGAGCCTTGTTTGGTGCAGCAAATGCATCGAAGAACAGGAAAATAAAGTACCTTTAAGAATATTCAAGTCTGACCCATCAAATCTACGGATGTTAAGCCATGCCACAAAGCCAAATGGGGAGGAGAGGAGAAGAGAGGAGAGGAGAGGAGAGGAGAGGAGAGGAGAGGAGAGGAGAGGAGAGGAGAGGAGAGGAGAGGAGAGGAGAGGAGAGGAGAGGAGAGGAGAGGAGAGGAGAGGAGAGGAGAGGAGAGGAGAGGAGAGGAGAGGAGAGGAGAGGAGAGGAGAGGAGAGGAGAGGAGAGGAGAGGAGAGGAGAAAAAGAAAAGAAAAGAAAAGAAAAGAAAAGAAAAGAAAAGAAAAGAAAAGAAAAGAAAAGAAAAGAAAAGAAAAGAAAAGAAAAGAAAAGAAAAGAAAAGAAAAGAAAAGAACAACATTTTTAATACCAACTCTAACAAAGTTCCCTGAATCACCCTTTTTTTTTTTTTTCTGGTCCCATAAAGAGAGAATAACAAATATTAAATCTTTAATGGAGGAAGAGAAGGGAAGAAGAGGTGATAGGAACGATACTTGCCATTTCAGAATAACTTATTGCCTAAAAGTGGAGCATTACTTTCCAAAAGCTTTGTGTCAGATGCTGAAAATCAGGGGAAGGCTAGAATGTAAATCTTTTACCAGAGCTTCTCAGTTGTTAGCTACAGAGACATCTGATGTTCTCCATCTACCTCACAAACAGCATCATTGCCATATGTGGAGGAAAGCCAGACATCTGCTTCAACATGAGCTCTAAAATATTTGACTTCTAGGTTTTTAATTATTTGAGTCTCAGCTTCATGTTTGTTGAAACATTATTGAGTTATGTAGTCAATATACATGTAAGTTATGTACCTATAGTGCATATTTAATGATTTTATATATTCAGTGTGAATCTATAAATAAATTGCCTACACATTTTGTGTATAAAGAGAAAAGAGAGAAAGCTATTTAACATTGTTTGCATATTTGCTCATGATTAGGCTATTGCTTACTTTATTTGGTATTTGTTGGCATATTTCTTATAAATCAGCTTTAGCTTTCTTAGACTCCACAAACAATATCCACAAGTCACAGAACAAGGATTTGGAAGTCAAAACATCACCTGAAGTGCAGCTGACTCTAAAGCTCAGATCAGATTTCTGTATCCTGCAATGTACCTATCCTAAGAGAAGTATTAATTTTATCATCTTGATCATTATTTCTTCATGAATTTCACAGGATCACAATTGTTCTTTTCACTTCCCATTTCTAGACAGTCTTGAATGGGAACTATGTCAAAAGTCTGAGAACTTTGACTACACTGGATCTCCTCAGATGACCTTCTGGGTCCTCATCTGATCTCAGAGCTTCATATTAAGGTCTCTGAAGTAGCTGGGTTGCTTTCCCAAATAGTACAAAACTTAATATATTTTGGTCTGTCTGTGAAGTTACATTGCAGTTATCACTGAAATATTTGAGGTTTTAGCTGCCAATATCTAATGGCTGGGGCAATAAATGGTATGACTTCAGTATTACTTTTTATAAAAACATCTGATATTGACTATGTAAACCAAACAATACTGGCCCACACAGGACTAGAGTTATTCTGTTGCTACATGTAAAACATTAATCAGCATCTTTTTGCAGTGCTCAATCTGTAGGATTATCCTTGAATTGAAAGTGGTAAAAAGACAAACAATGAAAATGTCCAACAGGAGATTTGTGTTTGTAAAATGTACCATAATTACTATTGCTGTCTGTAGCAAAATCTGGTTTTGCTTGCATAACTTTAAAAGGCATAGTCTTGTGTTTAAAAATCAAAATGTATTTGGTTATACAAAGACCTCTTATTTCCAGTCCTTTGGATTTTTGCTTTGTAACAGCCTTAAGAGTATCAATACACTTGAAATCTACAGTGACGCAATTGTTGACAACCATTGGTTTCATTTTTTGGAAGAATCTGTAGACAGTAACCCCTGGTGGTGATTAAGGGGCTTGTGATGTGGACCAAGAAGTGTGCAAAGAAATCTATAAAGTTTCTTTCAAACTTGTTTGAAGGAAATTTTTCTGTAATGGCTTTTTGGTGCATGGAATAGAGCACTTCTACCAGCTTAGTCCAAAATGCATTAGTGTGTTAGCTCAAGTGGGGGTGCTGGGATTCCATCTGGTTAACCAGATTGGTTTCTCCAACAAAAAGATTGGACCCATGAAACTGAAACCTGTGACAGGTTTGAGTGTTTGAATACATGAGTTTGTGTGTCTTTCAGTTTTTTTTTTTATTTTTTTACTTTGTTTTGTTTTGTGGTGTGAAAATTTTTAGCCAATAAGTGTTGATAAAGTGATGTTTCTTTTTGCCCTTGAAAACATCTTCTTTCCTGTCTTGAAGAAATTAGTAATATTTGCCTTTTTTTCCAGTAATTAGACACCTCCCTCAACTGCCACAATTCTCTAAAGATGATGGAGACCTTGCACAGCCAGTTCCTTCAGCACTCTAAAGATGTTCATTAGTAATAAACCAATGAGAAGAATTCATGTCAGAATGGCAAGGGTATGTGAAAGGATGCTTCAATTTACAGATATCTCTTGGATGTTGAATGTCTTTACTGCACTTTTTGTGAGGACCTGTGGCTGTAATGTCAGTGCATCCTACATTGTAAAATTCAGTAGATGGATGTTAACATTAACCATATACTAATATTTGAATTAAACAAATTTTGTGGCTTGCAAATCTCACGGAACAGATAACAATGCAATTGATATGGTTCATTGTCCACAGTGAACCCCAGCCTGGCTTAAAGAGATATGGAGGTGTGTTTTGGAGAGAACTACTTAGGGAAGGACTGGCTCATTAGCCCAGGGCCTGCGATAAGGATTAGTTAAAACCAAGGAGGTAGATTTTTTCTGTCTGGGGGAAAGCTGTCCAGTGTTGCTAAATTAAAATACACTAATTTGACCACATGTTTTCTCGGTGTGGTGAAAATATGAATCACTCATCTAGGCAACAGTATGGTACAAATCTAGAAACTGGCTGGCATTCATCACATCCCATTTTACATGTGCCATGGGCGAAATAAAGCTGATCTTAGAGGAGCCAGCCTCAGTAGCGTTCTGGATGTGTCTTTCTCCCCCATCACCTTCCCCTTCCCTCACTGACAGGTTTCACTTAGCTTAGTTAAATTGGAAAATTAAATATGGCAAGTCCAGACTTCTGTCATCATGGGAAGTTATGAGGGCTGTTTTCTCTTCTCAGCTGTTGTGTGTCTCTGGCTGCTCTGTTTTCCCATCTGTGAAATGAAAGTAGCACTTGCACAGCTTCTGATGCATTTGTTGCTCTGCAGGTGAAAAGCGCAGTGCTGTGAAATGTTGTGACTGTGCAGCAACATTTATGCTTGTGGAATGATGACTACATAGAAGTTTAGAGGCTTACCCACCACCCTGCAAGATAATATATAATAAGAATGGAGCACCATGAATATAAACCACTTGTTTAGCTGCCTCATCGAACCCTTGCTAACGTAACAGCTTAGATAATCTAAATACTCCCTTTGGGCAGATACCGAGGATATTTAGTTTATCGCTCTTCTGCAGAAATGAACACTGGACCATTAAAATAATTGATTTTTAATGAAATCTGACGGAATTTATGTTGCCTTTTTTTGGTTTTCTTTTTAGAAAAAATGAAGGAATAAGCATGTGTTCTACTGTTTTCTAGTATTTCTTCTTATCTTCATAGTTTAAGGGGGCTGACAAAAGGAAAGAACCAAACGGTTACCTTGTAAATAAACTATTGTCTGAGAAGCTTTCAATCTTAGCAGAACTCAGTAAATCAATTTCACCTGTTTCCTCTACCTGAAAAGTAACCAGTATTAAACTATTTCACACATATTGGAAAATTAAACATTCATTAATATTTTAAAAGCTTTATGAAATTTCTCAATTCGAACACTTAAAATTGAGAAGCTTTATACTATCACAATCATTATTTATAGTGAAGTAATCCTTCAGTTTTGGATGTTCTTGTTCCAGTGAGTCTTTTCTAGTTTTCTCTAAATTTCCTTAACATAAAGGGTCTGGTATGTGAACATTTTATGAATAGTTCCCCAATTGTTTTGGTGCAAATAAATCTCATGTTATTGGGATATCATCCATGTGACCACTTTTTTGTAGTCTGCACTTTTGCATTTCAAGGAGCTTTCTATCGATTGGAGGAGGTGACATTTTATGTTGGATTTGAGATGTAGGATGGACCGGTGGAGAGACATGTGCTATCATTTTTCATAAGAAAATGTTTTTCTTGTCTCGTCTTTTTTTTTTTTGCCTTGCCCTATTAGAGTCATTCAGGATATGAAAAGAAAAACACAATTCTTTGTTTACAGCAAACACAGCATTAATGTGCATCTTTCTCTTTGCATTTTCTTTCTAATCTTCCAGTGTGCAGAGCAATTTGCCTGTTAATTCATTTACAGCTGCTTTTGTGAGCCTGTCTGAACACCCAGCAGAGTAGGAAAATTTGCAAGCATAAACAGGCAGAAATGTTTCCTGCACTTGCCATTTATTCATTTGGAATGCTGGCATCTCCAGCAGAGGGATTACATGCATGTGTAGCACAGTGACAGTGGCTGAGCAAAGGACTCATGGGATCCTTTGGCTTCTCAACGGTGAACTTGAAGGCATGAGCACATCTGCCCTTTTGCCTGGACCAGATCACCCGCAGACATCTTTTCTTCATATTAGAACCTTTCCTTCTCCTTGTCATCACTTGCAGCTGTCAAATGAGTTACCGTGTGTTAATTTCTAACCTCTTCTAGTCAGAGTGACTGTTTCTGTGGCTGGCCTTTGCTGATCTTCATGGCTTTGCCTTACAGATGTAGGTGAGTCAGCACAGCTGCAATGATCCCTGGGATGAAGTCTGTTCACCTAGTATACCTGTGAGTGAGGAGAAAGACTGAGCAAGCTGCTGCCATGGGGTAGAGACTCATCACAGAAATTGATACTGAGCCCTCAGCATGGCTATGACCCGAATCATGGTACCAGACACTGCAGCATGCCAAGCACCCACTAAAAGGCACCGTTTTGCACTGCATTTTCTGGGGTGTAGTACAACTAAGTACTGTCAGCATAAAACCTTACAGATGAACAGGGCTGCTCTGTTGCCATACTGTGGGTGGAGAGATAAATTCTGCTTAGTTTGGTACTTGTATACTTGCAGGCACTTGTCACTCACCTGCTCTCTTGAGGGTTTCTCCGAAGTTTTATTTTGCCTCTTCCTCCAGGAAAGGATGATTGATTCATAAAGGACACAGTTGTACTTAGCAAAGTCAGCATCGGCAATATTATCATTGTGTGCACAGTTTACAACCTCAATCAATTTATTTTAAACACTGAGTGCAGAGAAATACAAAAGCTGTTAATTGGAAATTGCCCTGTGTCTCTTTCTCTCTATTTTTTTTAACATATGACTGAAAAGGAAGCATTATTTTTTGTAAAAAAATAGAGTGAGATTTTATTTGCATTGTATCTTCACAGTGGATAATGGCCAGTGATGATGGTGACTGAGTGTTTTTGTAGGAGTAGAAACACACTTGTAGTAGAAACACAATGTTGTCTCTTCATTCTCAGGGCCCAGCAAAAAAAGAATAGAAATACATGGTTGAAAGTTCAGAATATTTGTAAAGGAGCATGGAAGGAGAGATCACATATTCCAGAAATATGTGATCTAGGGTCTGAGGCAGGGGTCAATTTTCGACTCTCAGTGAACAGGATTTGATGGACAGAGCATACATGTCATGTAAACTGTGCAGACATCAGGGGACTAACCTGTGCCATCGACTTTAGGCTCCTTCACTGGACAAAGTGGAATTTCCCATCTGTGAAGTGTCCAAGAACTTAATTATCAATTCAAGGTCAGAATAATTTGATTCAATCATGATTTTCTTACCTCCTAACCAATGGCCACCTCTCTCTCATCTGTCTAGGACATTCTAGGGAGAAAATCAGAAATGTTCAAGGGAAGAAGAACACACTTTTGCCATTTATTTTCTAAAGGAAGACAATGGATCTGGTGACCTTGGTTCTCCACTGAGTGAGAAGGAAGAAATTTATTCTTGTGGGCCAAAGGATTGCACTGGGGAGCATAGTCCTTGAAGGGAGTACACAATCTGCTCAGATTTCTTATGGAAATTAAAAAGTCTTGAAAGATCCCTATATCCATGACACATGTAGACAGCTTTTTTGAAATTTTTGTTCCAGGTTTTCCCTTGGACATGTTGCAGAAGAGAAGAAGAAAGTGAGACAGCAACAAAGAAGGGAAGAGAACTTGACAAGAAGGTAAGGAATGAAAGAAAGAGGACATTATCAGAAGAATACCACAGCAAAAGCCAGGCTGTGTATGTGTGAAGGTGCAAGTTCAATGCAAGTGGTTAACGGGAAGCATGAAGGGAAAAACGTAGAAGTAGGAAAGACAAAAGGCTGTGTAGAATATGGTTCAAAGAGATGCTTTAGTATTTTCACATTATACTAACCTTCTCTACAGAAAAATTATTTCATTAAAGCAGATTCCAGGTCAATGATTTGACTTTTAAGTGCTGAAGTGAAAGTGGCAAATATATTTCCAGGTTTAATTTCACTTTAAAAAAATCAGAAGGACTGTAAAAATAGACTTAAGAGCTGATATTAAAGGAAGAAAAGATGACACTTCTGTCAATTTAATATAAAATATAAACATTTGTTGTTTGGAAACTTTGTAAGCCAGATTACAGCATTTTTCAGTATTGTGCAACAATGTGTTTGGTACAGTGAGATGGGGTTTTTGCTTTAAAGTAATTCTGAAATACAGAAATCTACAGCCAAAAGACATTATCTTCGTGCACAGAGCCTTAGGTCCTGCAATCATTGTGAAGCTGAACACTTTCTATTTGCTGCCTTTGCTCAAAGCACACCAGGGCTCCTGTGGCAGGGCTTTGTCTGAGCTGTGAGGGCAGTATTTTCACTTGTTTTATTCTGTTGGTCCCATAAGGTTTGCCTCATGTTCTTATATCACCAAGTCTGATCATATAGACTGATCATATAGACAGTTCTTACAGGATGTAATTGCCATTGGCATAGATAATTGTCCTTCCTACCCCTTTGCTACAGCTCATCCTGTGACTTTTAGTTTTTAAGACACAAACACAAAGCTTAGAGGACAGAAAAGTAGGCAGTGGTCACCTACACGCCTGGTCCTAGGATTATCCAGTGAAACACCTGCACCAAAGCTTTGTGCCAACCTGTGTGCAATGCCTGTGTCCAGCTAAGTGTGCCAGAGTCAGCATGGAGAGCATCACGAATGGGAACAGCCTGTAAGGTCTGCTACAGGTCCTGATGTAGGTATGAAATGCTGGGGGATGGGGATGAGGAGAGCTGCCATCACTATAACCTGCTGTTATAAGGGAGACTGTGGAGGGGAATGTTTGCCTGGCAATGATTCCCAGCTGGTCATAGGGAGAAGTTTTCCTTTGGCTTTTCCCCCTGTCTCTGGTTTTCAATTCCCATTGTTTTAATACCTTCAGTAACTTCCAAGTTGGTATATATATCTTCACCTCCAGACCCCACTAATAAAACTTTGTGCATTAAGCCCGTCTCAATACCCTTCATGCAACACTTATTCATTCTGTGCTACTCAGTAAAGGCTAGCATGGTTAATGGGATTTATTGCAAGGTTGGCTTACTTGGAACATGTCAAACATATCCTTGTCAAGTTCTTCCAGGCTTGATCAGAGTTTTCATCTCACAAGATATAACAGGAACCCAAGAACTTCTCTGTGTCTTATGTGAATTCTGTGTCATTCATTCCTGTTGTTTTCTCCCTACACAGAGAGAATTTCAGCTTGAGAGGATGGCTGGGCAAACTTGTACTGTCACAGCATCTAGTGCCAATAGGTAGATTGTCAGGAAAGATCAAATCTGAAATGGAGAACCAAAAAAAGCAAGAATTTTCTTACTCACATCCTTGCTTTCTTACCCCCATACATTTCCACAGTACCTTAAACATTTTTTATTTTTTTTTCTTTTTTCCCTATACAATAGTCCACCCAGATCTTCTGAGAGTATTAATTTATTCCTTGCCTACTATGGACTAATATACATCCAGTTAAAGACATTGGAAAGAGTATCGGGCTTGTTAACTAGAGTCAGATTTTGGATCATCTCCAAAGGATTTAACTGTCTGTGTTGCTGGTGGCCAACCAGAGAGTTTATGTGACCTGTTTATGGGAGACTACATCATCTTAATTCTGCAAAAGACAACCCTATATACTGCTGGTGGAGAAGAAAGGATTGATCAGCTTCTTGAAGTGCATCCCTCCCTCTGCAGAGGGAGCTTAAATGACTAATCTATGTTAGGTACTAAAGTTTTATATGGCTAAAAGTAGGTAAAATTAATCCCAGCCTAAGTGCTCTGCTCCTCTTTATTGTCTGTTTTTCTTAACAGTGCTCTTGCTCTAGCCTTATCTGAGGAGTGTGCAGCAGCATGTCCTTGCAAAGCACCTGCTTGTGCTCTCCCTGAAGTCAGTGGGAGGTTTTGATTGCTTTTCACACTTGCAGAAACAAGCCTAATACCCCTTCCTGTTTGCTACAAACAAGAGTATTAACTAGCAAAGACAGATGCTGCTATCACAGCAGCTGAACGTGTTCAATGACTCGGCCTGTGGATCTTCCCATGCTTCTTGTGGCTCCCCAGTTCTCTCCCCATCCTGGCTGTGCAGGAGATCACACTGTAATTATGCTCACATGTTTATTTCTGCTTCCTAAGGTAACCAGGTACGGATTGCTCTTACAAAATAGTTGTCACCCAGGGAACAGAAATGAAGCTGCATTTTGCTCCTGGTTGGGTACACCTCATTAGGTCCACAGCCTTTGGCTCAGCTCCTGCCAGGGTAATTGGAAGTGACAGTGGCACTGTTTTGCCACATAGCAGTCAGCACTGGCAGGGACTGTTGGATCAGAGGGATACACAGGAGGAGTGAATAAAAAAGATACAGAGATGTCATGAGATTAATAAATAAGCATGACCTCCAGAAGAGTGTGTCTTAATTTTATTAAGAGCCATTTAGGACAATCATCTATCTTAAATTACAACTGTCTGAGCATGTAATTATGAAGTGCCAGTTAAAAGAATTAGCAGCAAACCACAGAAACTTCCAATATTGGCAGTAAACAGAGCTAAATGGAAGATAAAAACTGATCTTCCCTTTAATTTTCTTCTGCATATCCACCAGAAAGACCTGCAGGAGTGCACTTTTCTTCTAAACATGGTAAATAAACATCGGTGAGCTGTTCACTGGTGTGTGAAGGGGTGACCCTGGCTGGATTCCATATGCCCACTAAAGCTGCTCTATCACTCCCCTCCTCTGTTGGACAGAGGAGAGAAAATACAAATTTCAGACTTGTGGGCTGAAAGAAAGAAGTGCAGGGAAAGAGACCACTCAGACTCTAAGACTTCTGTCACAGGCAAAGGAGATATGAGTGGGGGAAAATTTATTACCAACCAAATCAAAAAAGGGTAATGGAAAAGAAAACTGACCCTTAAAACACCATCTTCCCACCCCTCTCTTCTTCCAGGTCTTAATTTTACTCACGGTTTTCTCTCCCTCCTGCCCCTGCAGCTGTCCAGGGGGACAGGGAATGGGGGCTGCAGTCAGTTCATCCCACATTTTCTCCAACGCTCTTTACTCCTCAGGGAGAGGACTCTTCACACTCTTCCCCTGTCCCAGTGTGTGGTCTCACCCATTTGAGACAATCCTCCACAAACTTATCCAAACTTGAGTCCTTCCCAAAGGCTACAGTTCTTCACAAACTGCTCCAGAGTGAATCCCTTCCACATGATTCAGTCCTTCAGGAACAGGCTGCTCCAGTGTGGGTCCCTCATGGGGTCACAAGTTCTATCAGCAAATCTGCTATAGCATGGACTCCTCTCTCCACAGGTCCTGCCAGGACCCTGCTCCTGCACGGGCTTCCCACAGGGTCTGGCTGCAATTGCACAATTGTTTCCCCCCTCTTAAATCTCTTATCCCAGAGGTGCTGCTACTGATGCTGATGGGTTTGGCCTTTGCCAGCAGCGATTCCATCTTGGAGCTGGCTGGAATTGGCTCTGTCAGAGATGGGAGAATCTTCTGGGAGATTCTCACAAAAACTGCCCATGAAGCCCTCCCCTGCCAAAATCTTGTCACAAGAACCCAATACATAGAAACTTCAGCCAGGATTGACAATAAATTCTATCCCATTGGATAGAATTTATTGTCAAACCAAAGAAGGGGGCTATATTTAGCTTACAGTCCAGAGCACCTGTGAACCTTCTGATAAATTGTAGGAGATGATACTGCAAGCTAGGCTGACATTTCTGTAATCCAGTGTGATGTCTACTAGATTCTGTAAGCAATCTCATTTGACCTTACTTGTACCACTCAACATTTGATCTTGAGGCCATATGGCAATTAAAGTATCACAACAGGCAAATTATTCACCTCTTCCCAAAAACATGGAAAATTTTCTGAAAAAAAAAATTGTAGTTTTATTTACAAGTAAAGTGGTAAAGTGTAAACAGAATCTAGGAATATTTTGATCATCTTTTCCAGGATTAGTCTAAAAATTCGTCTGGGATTTGACAACAACATTTTCTCCAAATTTCATTGAATACTATAGTTAACATATTGCAGTAATGTACAGGGAAAGCTGTTGTCCTGAATCCCATTCAGAAGTAAGATAGAAGATTATGCCTATCAAAAGGACCATAAAATCTGAATGTGATACTTAAAGGATTTGCCTGCACAACTTGTTACTAGTTTAATTATATTGTATACAGAGCTGTTCAAAACAAATCAATGTTTTGACCAACCAAAACTTATGCTAAATATGAAATTTCTATTAAATTTTGCAGCATAATCAAACCACATAGCACAGCACACTGCCAAAACTGTCGTGGCTGATATAGTCTTAAGGGACATAAAAAAAATTAGAGCTTTTGGAAGTACAGTATTTATTTATGTCAAAGATGATGGTGTTGAAAAAAGTAAGATTGATTAGTCATATGGATGTCTTTACTAATACTTCATAGGAAAAAGATTTCTTGTTCTATGAAAATGTAATACTGTAAAAATCATTCATTTCCAACTGGAATATAGAAGAAAAACTTTCTTTAATTTATTTTGCATTTTTGAGTTGTATTTTTTTCATTTCATAATAGAAGAAAAAAGCCTCTTTCAATGGAAAATTATGCCTTTTATTTGTGAAAAAGAAGCTGAAATGTCCTGTTGTGACAGTTCTGCTATTTCTGCTTTATTTTCCTGAACTATTGTGTGAAAAACTATACACCTCATGAGAAATGGCCTATTCAAATAAATATATTTTATTAATCAGTAATTTCTGACTAGAAATGACAAAAAAACTATCTTTCAGTCCTAGACAATATAACACACACAGGTCTGGGATAATTCCATTGGTTCTAATTGATTCTAATTTTTACTATTGTAAAAGAGTTCAGTATCATGTCTCAAAATTTGCTTGAAACTCTGTAAATACTTCCACTTTCCTGATATAACAGTGATGTAAAATTCTCTGATGTAGGTCTATTTTTTCACAGGATCTGGAAAGAGAAGGCATTTTTCCTTCTTCTAATGACATTTTCAGATTCTTTAGTCTCTGTGTTTACTATAGTGCTTCTTTTCTCCCTTTTTATTTGCTTTTATTCCAACCTCGCTTCAGTCTCTTGCATGACACTGGGTTCACTGTTCCTCCTCCTTTGCTCCCAAGCATTATAAAGGTAAGCAGAGCTTTCATTTTTAAAGAGTTGAACTGTGGGTGTAAGTAACATGATAAAATGGACCCTACTCTGTATTTGATTTAGGGAAGCAGGTGGAGGGCTTGACTTATTTTGGAACTGTTGGTTTCTTTTTTAGTTTCTCAGAACTAGTGACCAGCATCTTTGCTCCATTGTTCCCTTATGTTTTCCAGTGTGCTTCATTCACAAGGAAAAGTGGGCATTTGTAAGGCAGAACCAGCAACTGTTTCAAAAAGAAAGAAGCAAATATTAACTCTGCCAAAGGGCCATTATATAAGTGGAAAAAGCATAAGTAAGCACAATTACTGCCTCACAAACCTGAGGGCTCCACAGCCATGGAGGGTCATGACAATTGGATTCAGGACAGCCTCTCAAGGAGCAGTATGTATGCAGAAAATAAGCAAAATAATGATGAACTGGATAAAAACGTGCACACTCCTGAAATACTAACAGCAGACTTGCTTTGCAACTCTTTTTCATTTATTTTGTTTTTTTCCATGACAAGACAGCCACCTAGGAAAGACAAGAATGAAATGAATTTTGTCTTCTTCGGAGCTGTGATGTAAATGGTACCTAAGGACATTTTGCCTCAAATTTGTCCATTCCTGTTATGTACCCTTTTCCTCTGTGAAATGATTAGGAATCCAGTGCTAATCGAACTGACTTCTTTGCCTACCTGTGTCTTTTCTTGCCTTCAGAGAATCCTGCATGGAGTTTTTGGTGCTTGTCCTGAATTTTGGGCTTTTTTTTTCTTCTAATTTTGCTGGGCCTATAAAAAAAAACCAACAAAAACAAACCAAAAACTGCCTGCCAAAATGTTGTCTCTTGTTTAGGGGTGCTGTTTATTTTATCTGGCTGTAGATGCACTCCTTGTTCACTGCCTTTCCCTGGCAAGTGAGAGAGGAAGCCCTTTCCTCTAAGCCATATTTCACATGGGATAAATCTATCTCACACAAGCAGCAATAAGGGATTTGTCTGTGCTGTGTCTCTAATCCGGTCTAATTCAGAGCAGATGGCTCAGGGAGCTGTACATGTGGCTACCTGCAGTGCCAGCCCTACTGTCCCCATGCCAGCATTTGCTCCCGCTCAGCCTGGCAATCCCCACCCACCCAGAGGGGCCGGAGGTTCCCATGCTGTGTCCCCCTGCAGGAGTCCACTGCATCTTTTCACATGCCTGCCTTACCTAATTATTTATAATCTTCTGGAAGAAGGTAGTTAACCTCAAAACTCATTCTGCCCCTTAAAATCCTGTGACCTGGAGGATGTGGAGGAGGGCTGCTATCCGGTTAGTGGCTTAGCGCATGCAGGGGCTGGAGCCCTCAGGGACACAGGGAGCTGCAGGTGCAATGTAGGATGCTCAGCTGAGACACATGGAATTGGCAGTGAGAAGTCAACTTGTTGGTTTTCCTCTTGAAGAGTTGAGTTAACATACCCTTGGAATAGCTGACAATGGGTTTCCCTAGTAGGGCCTGAGAAGGGCTGAATTCTCTAGTGGGTCTCCTGAAATCTCCAGTTTAACTGTCTTAGAGCTGGTTGTCAACTCTGCCAGGTGCTGTAAAAGACAAAGTAAACAGGCTTCATTCTGAATTGAGAAAGGATGTGGTTTCATTCTGACCCAGTCCGATACACAGGATGGATGGCCTTAAGTTTTCAAAAGTCATGGACGAGGCTCACTGCAACCCAATCACAAGATCATACGGTGTTAAAATAATAAATTTGGCATGAATTACCTTCTGATCTTCAAATTTACTCAAGAGGCTTTTTGCCATATTCTGTAGGGCTAAAAACTTTTTTTTTTTAATGGAAGCTGACAATCTGTCAAAGTAATTTAAGTATAGGACCTTTATGAAAGACACCAAATATAGCAACGTCATTATAAAAATCACTGACTTTGGATCCACTTTGTGCCTTGAAGCATACAGAGTGACAGCCCTCAGAAATTTCACGCCAGCATGAGTAGTTGCAGATCCTATAATTATTATTTACCTAAATGAAATATATAACTCTTTTACTGAAATGTTTTCAGCTAAAATTAGCCTAATAATTTAGTGGAGTCAGACCAGGTACTTATTCTGTCCCCATCAATCTAGTATCTGAATGGTTCATAAAATTAAAATACGCTAAAAATTTCAAGGTTATTGTCTGTTGGCTGTAATTAAAGTAGTCTCTCTATCCTATGAAGAACTATTTCCTTTTTTTTTTTTTAAACGTGGTTTTGCACTTGATTTTGCATGTGATCTGCTAGTGCTACAGGTTTATGGGGTGATCACATTCAAAAGGTATAAGATTTGAGCCTGAAATCAGGGTAGTTTTTGGTTTTGGTCATTAATCAGTGCAAGGTGAGCAGTTCCAGAAAATTTAAGTGTGTTTATGATCTGTCTTGGAGGGGGGGAAAAAAAAAATCTCTTGCTGCAATTGAACAGGAATTCTAACAGTGGCCAAAGACTGGGGATGCAAGACAGTGTTTTGAGTCTCCTATTCCTCTAATGTTGTAGACATTGCAGATGAGGCCAGGAGGAAAACAAACACAAGTGATGAGAGGTCTTAGGTGTTATATAAATACTTCATAAGTCATCTCCTGGATCTGGAGATTGAAAAGCAATCAGACTCAATAATCTAGATGATTGAAAAGCAATCATACCAAACAATCTAGATGATTTTGCAATTATTATTTCTTTTTAGGTGGCCTAGATATCTTTGTAGGCCCTCTCCCCTAAAAGCATGAACATAATGCCAAGTTCTAAAAAGGATGAGCAAGGCTTGATTAGAGAGTCCCCTCCCCTGTTTGGAGCGAGTATTCTTGATTCATACACTAGATCCAGCTTTTCAGGTAGGTCTAAATAGGCAGGATTAAGTGGTATGGAGAAACAAATATTACATGATAACATGGTTATTAATCCAAAGGACAGGGGACACTTTACCAGGTAATAAATGTTTTATTTCAAGTTATATTCTTGAAAAAGAAATCTTCATACTTGTGTGTGAAAGGCCACTGCTGCATTACATACAAGCTGTAAATGTATACCCTCTGTCACCAGCATGCTCCAGTGCTGGGCATGGGCCATCAGACTCTGTTGGGGGTTGGTTTTCTCCCTTTTCCCTCTGTGGAATTTTCCCCATTGTCATGCTAAGATACCTCTTGACTGGGCCCTGGTGACAAGGGGGAGGGGAGGGGAGGGGAGGGGAGGGAAGAGGGGAACCCCCGCGAGATTCAAACAGCCAGAAGAGGAAGCGGAAGGCTGGGCCTCGGCCCATTTCCCCCGCAGAGTTCAGACGAGAAGGACGATCGCCGCCTGTGTCCCATCCCTGCCATCCCAGCATCAGGAACCATCCTCACTGCTGTCAGACCCTGCCCGGCTGTCTTCTCACTGTAACCTGACATCATCCAGCACTCTGCTGAGCATCAGAAACCACACCGTGAGCGGAGAGCTCTCTCTCCATCTCTCTCTCCCCCTGGGACAGCGCTGCCATCACCCCCAGCCCTCCTGCAGCTCTGCGGGACCTGCCCGCCCCCAGCACCAGGAACTGCAGCTCAGGGAAAAGGTGCCTGCAGCCAAAAAACACTGGGACTGAGTTACTGTTCTGTTTGTGGGTAATTTCATAGCTGTTGTTGTTCTTGTTTGTCTTGTTAGTGATACTAGTAAAGAACTGTTATTCCTACCCCATATCTTTGCCTGAGAGCTCCCTTAATTTCAAAATCATAATAATCTGTAGGAAGGAAGGATAACATTTTTCAGTCCAAAGGGAGGCTTCTGCTTTCCTTAGCAAACACCTGTCTTTCAAAACGGACAGACTCTTTGCTCACTTTCCTTCATGAGATAACTACTCTGAGGATGCTGTGGACTGAAGCAGGTAAACTAACTGCATCTTCTGTCCCCTCTGCAGGATTCCACTTCCTGTGGGTAACCCAAATCTCACTGTGTTCAACTGCTGGCCCAGCAATGGCACTGGGAGTTTGTGCCTAATGTGTTAACAAAAAGCACATTCAAATTCCCAGACACTCAGCAAATCCATCTTTCTCTATTCTAGGATTCAATCCCCACCGATATTCAGGGAGGCAATTTGCAAGAGATCGTGTTGTTCAAATCTGCTTTTCTTCCCTTGATTCAGAGATCAAAGTTGGGACTACAATTCTTTGGTATTTGATACATAAATCCTTCCTGCTTCAGAAATATCTACTTAAAAGAACACACTGGCAGTATATATGAATGAGTAGATACCCATTTCCCACACAGCAGGCAGAAAGAAGAGCAGGATATCACATTAAAAGGTGTATCTGACAAAAGGATAAACTCAGTAATTAAGTATTCAAATTCCAATGCACCAGGTGGGGATAAGCTCAGAAACCCAGCACTGAAGCAATACATTTATTGCTATTGAGTTTAATTTTGCTCTTCTGCTCCACGGTGTGGAAGGGAAGTAAATCATGGGAAGATCACGTAAACCAATTCTGCACCCATGAGTTGATAACTTTGCTTATCCTACCTCTTCTTGCTGTATTCTCATTTTCCTGTCTCATATTGATCTGATTCACACTGGTCTTGCAGAAAAGCTTGAATCCTGATCCCTGCTGCTTTTTATGAATCCAATCATCACAGAAACAAAGAAGGAAACCACACCTAAAGGGGCAGTGTCTGAAGTTCTTCTCTTTAGAAAAGGTATTCATCAGGGGGAATGAAGTATGTTGCATGGAGTCCCTGATTTTTTGTAAGGAGTTAATTGCATGATCAGCACTAGAGACAGCTACTTTTACACTGTCTTTGCATCCAACCTCTCTGCTTGGACACCATCCCTTTCCTTAAGTTTGGCCATTTTACTTTTCTTCGGTGAGAAAAAGGAAAATTCCATGTCAGTTACTGAATTCTGATAGAATTACTATATAGATGTGTGCTTGGATGCATAAATGTACAAGCTTCACTGGAAAACCTGCTTCTGTGTCTTTACTTCACAGCAAAGAATTTTTCAGGACTGATTTTTTATTTCCAGACATTTCCAAATTGCCTGCATGTTTTCATTGGCTTAGTGAATGACAGCAATCAAAAACCTGCATATACTTTATTTCTTTCACACCAAACCTACAAAAAGCATATCCTAAATGGAAGGGAGCAGTTTGAAATCTTCCCTGTAAGTGACAGAATAATTGCACTGTCAGTACCTGGATCAATGCAGACCTATGTGGCATCTGAGCTTTCAGTTTCAGACAGAAAATAGTCATATAAACATATCTACCAGAGAGAAGACTCACAATAAACTGAAACAGAAAATTTGTATGTGTGTGAAAGAAAAGGGAAGAGAGATCAATGAAGAGGCAAGGGCATGCTTCATTTCTGTCGGTTCTTAGTGTAAATTTGAGGAAATCAGCCGTTGCCACCAGCGATCAGAGAACTGTGTGTAAATCCAGTTTTCAAACAGCTTCAGAACTGTGCAATTGTCAGACAGGAATGGAGACAATGGCACTGTGTCCTTTTAGTGCCTGAGATTTACACAATAAGTCAACCATTGACTGATTTGCTGAATGGAAGTCATATATGGAAACTATAGAAGAAACACATTTTCACAAAAGTTTACAATCTTGTGCCATGTAGTGGACTGCAAAAAAACAAGCTCTGTTTTTGCCTGCTTCTTAGCCCCAATACATGGAGAAGTTTCCACATGCTCTCCAAGGTTTTCTGCAAGCTCAGCACTGCCAGGTCATTGGCACCCTATTATAGTGGTGACAGGGACCCCCCAAGAATTCAGAATTTTAAAAATTGTAGATTTTCTCCTGCAAATCTGGGTAACTTCTTCCTTCTGAGACAAGCAGAAAGTCCTAGAAAAATGTGTGGATTATGAATTCACTCAAAAAGCTCCCATTGGAGTAATATTTCTCTAAGTGCTGTAGGATGTTTGCACCCTAAGATAGGTCAAAATTTAGTGAATAGGAGACCAGGTCAATACATGTAGTGATTAGGGCTTTTTTTTCTTTGCTTACTGGCGCAAATGAATGTTTGCTATAGGTCAGCAATTTTATTCCGAGGCACCCTAGGCTAGATTCTTTAATTTGAATAAATTGAAAGAATTTTTCAGTTTGAATAATTGAAATTTAGATTATACCTATATATACAAACTGAGGAGTGTCCCCAATTCCTCTAGCATTTCTTCTCCATGTTTTTAAAGAACTCTGCCTTTGAGGAAGAGGGCAATACAGCCAGGAAAAAAAATAAAAAGTGGAAGTAAAACTTGAATACAGACTAATTTAGATGTTTTTATAAAGTCTTGCAGGCTTCTCTCCACAAACCATTAAGTCCTAATTGCCACACTAATGTTATTTTACATTGTAAGTGCAGCTCCCGAGTCCTGATATTATGGCACCCAGTGGAATTAAAGCAGGCACTTAGCTTTACCACCTTCGCTGCTGTAACCTTTTCAATCTGTGATTATTATTCTGTCAATGCACACTTGTTCATTATTACTTAAAGGTGTCGTCCCTTCCTCCAGGAAGACAGGCTGCTGTGTAAATTAGGGCCATAACTAACCTCGTTCAGTGCTGAAGCAAGTGCCTTTCTTCTGACAAGCCATGAATTAAGGCTTCTTTCCTCCCAGTGGAAGAAGCCTCTCTCCTTCATTCTTAATAAGGGCAATGCTGAGGTGGATTTAAAAGGCTCTTTTCTGTTAAAGGGGTTTGATCTGTGATAATCTCCTATAATCTGGATACTAGGAGCAAACTGAGTATTAGGTCTGGATCGCAAATCCACTCTTAGCCCTTTTAAAAATAATTTATTTATTTCAAAACTCATTTGAATATATTACTTCCTTTTCCCTTCCATAAAGGACATTAAGGAAATGCCTTTCAAATTAGGATTCAAATTTGATTAACTAATATTAGTTAATCCCAGTTCTGGTAATTGCATTTCTCCTTCAGGAATTTCACAACCCTTTCAGAAATCGTGCACACTTTGGTTGCAAACCACACACTACAACCCCACATCAGCTTCTCAGCTAATTTTCTTGCTCTGGGTGTATATGGAGTAGATGCAGCACAGTTCCAGATATGATCATTTCCATATTAACTCACCACTAAAGCCATTAGAGTTACATTTCCAGATAAATAATCTAATGAATTTTGTTTTGTTTCTGTTGTGTTTTCATTTTTGAATTGCTTCTGATTTACCCTAGTGCTAGCAAATCTTTGTCTCATTTGCACATATTTTTGCAGAAGGAAGTTTTATTCTAGGATTTGTGATTATATTGTTAATTTCAGCTGTCACATTCTCTATACAGCAATTTGTGGTAAAACTAATGTTATTACTTCAAGTCCCTTCCTGTGCCAAAATAACTTTTTCTATGGCCAAGTGGTGAAGAGGACATGACAAACAACTAATAATTAATAGAGAATACTTGTACTCATGTGGGAGTTCCATACCCTGACACAGGCAGTGGTAGAAAGACCATTCCTCATGCAGTCATGTGCATGAAAAGTAATTGACAATGATATTTAAGTGTTGGAAATAACATGGGGAGAGCAAACCACACCAATACCACACACATTTTGAGTCTGTCTGGGTTGTCACCAACAGAGGTAGGAAAGAGAGCATCATTCCTTCATCAGCTGCTTTGTATCAGGTAAAAAATAACAGGGGACAAAATGGGAAATTATTATCACTGTGGGAAAATATCCCCTAGCTCTTTTGGGAAGGACTGATAAATAAATCCTTCTTTGAGACATGGAGATGGCAGAAAAGAAGACAAAAATTTAGACCTGTAGAACTGCCATAATTTACACAAATTTCTAGCACTGGTTAGGTTATGCTGGGGGCTGTGAGGGCATTTAAGACTAGAAGAATTCAGATCTACCTCCATTCAGAATATCTGGGGTTGAAGTTTTGGTCAGAAAGCATATGTAGATATTTCTGTCACAGTTATTTCACATTTAGGTCTTATTATCCTATTTTGGTTAGGACTAAGGGTATAAATTCTTGAAAGACTGGATATTTATTTTGGTGGATTTTGAAAAGTATGTGGTGTCTGTACAGGATTTAATTCTGAACAACAGTGTGGCCCATCCATATACGCCACAAATAATACAGATAATGGGAACATGCCACAGTACATTCTACATGTATGGGAATTAAGTTATATAACTACATAAAATAAAAAATTGCAGTAACTAATTTACTAAACATATAAAGTAGATACTCAAAAACATTCAGGAGAGGATAAGGCACCTGAAGGGTAAGAAATCTTCTTCTCACTAAAATGAGATCCAGGTCACCTGTCCTACAGATTAATTCTGAAGTTCTTCACCTGATATCATCCATATTAATGCCAGATGTAATTTAAACATTGTGACAATAACAAATCTAACACACCTGACATAGTAATATTTTCAGCTCTTTAAAAACTGGGTCACCAGTTTGATAGTCTTGATGTCTATGCTTTGTATCCTGCTAGGTTACCATTATAGGAACATTGGTAAACCTAGGAGGTCTGTTTAGTAAGTTTATTTATAGTCAATTGTTTACTCTATGATTCTTCTGGAGAAATGATCTTGAAATGGCCACACCCAAATTACTAATTAGGAGTGAAAGTACAGCAAGGTCCCCAGCATTGAACTGAGCTCATGCACCCATTGAGAGAACACTGAAGGATGATGACAGATACACCTCCAGAAATTTGGGTCCTCAGTTTGTGAGTGATGAAGGATGTCAGTTCATTTGGTTGTCTTGTTACACTGAATAATTCAAACTGTAATTGTAACCATCAGTCAGTGCAGTCAGCTGCAAAGTTGCAGAATTTCTACTTTCTCAGAGTAACTGCGAAAGGAGCATGGCCAGAAAGCACATCAGCCATGTTCATTGTCCTGCCATCTGTGCCTACTTCATGGCACTGACTGGGCTGGTGGGTAGGGCAGATGAAATATAGCCTCCTGCCTGAAATGGAACAATAAATCAGTGAAGAAAGGAAACAGAGAAGGAATGAAATCTCATGAGGGGATGGCAAAGGGTGCTGGAGGGCTATAAGTAGAGGGGGGGAAGGTGATGAGTCCTGGAAGTCCAGGCTAGAGATATAAGCTCCTTCCATCTCAAATAAACTCAAATTCTTACAGGTTGATCTAAATGGCAGAAGTGGGGGTTTCCCTTCTGCACTGAGGTTCTGTCGGGCTCTATAACCTAAATTCCCCAAGGAGATAAATATTCCTTAACCTGATTCAAGATTGTGCTTGGTGGTTTCTGTACAAGAAATACAACACAGGTGGCTTCACCCCTCAGACTCTGGTGGCCCAGGCCAGCAGTAAGGATCTGATTTGGGCACCCAGCAGGCACAGAAAGCTGTAGCCCAGAAGTTGCAGCCAAAACTGCATTGCTCTCTTCTACATCCATGACTTCTAACCTGTGCTACCCGTTAGTCAACACTCAGCTTATCATGAGCAGCTACATTTCGATCATTTGGGTCTGTGCAGGGATTTTGGATGATTTTGGATGTGTTTGTGTAGCAGCCCGGCCATACAGCAAGCTGAGGCTCTCTGGCAACTGTTAAAAGCATTTGTACTAATGGCCTCAGGCCTGTTTGCATTTTCGTGCACCTGCTGAGCTTGGAATTGGCCTCACAACTTGATTTTAAAGGTCCACAGGCCCGCTGAGGTTTCTTCAGTAGAAAGACTTCATTTGTGGCCTTGTATTAAGCAAGGAAAAAAAGACAATATTTCCTACTGGCCTGAAATTCAGGAACACCAATTTCTTTGGATCAAATTTGTCCTATATTGAGCGTTTCTTATCTCATCTCCAGATAGTATTATACAACCTGGTAGTATGCAATGATCTCTTATATGATTAGTCTTTTTTTTAAGAGGTTTTTTTTTTATTATGAGGACATCCAGAGGTGTATTTGAAAGCAACGAATATATGGTCTTTTTTTCTCAAAACTATGTAAGGAAGTCACTATTTGAGGTGATGGAGTTTTTGTTCATTTGTTTGGTTTTTTGGAGTTGGTTTTTGTTTGCATTATTGCCCAAAGTTCAATATTTTATAAAGTTGCTATGTGTTTTAATGTTGTCACTGTTTCTGTTGCCATGCACTTTGGTCTGCATTTACTGACAGTGAAGCACATGGAAGGTGCACTCTATCCTTCTTGCAAATGAGGAATATTCCAATCATCTCTGCAAATACTCACCTGTCCATTTCCAAGTGCCTCAGGTAACCCAGTCTCAGATGACAAGAACTATCTTGCTTTAAAGTCAGGCTTGATAGATTCAAAGGCAGGAGCTCTAAAAGAAGAGGAAGCATTCAGCATTTTTTCCCTTTGTCCTGATTTTAATTTTGCTGTGCTTTATTTTTCAGGATGTGAATTTTGGAAAGAATTCTTTGCTTCTTCATGGAATAGGGGATAAGGATGTGTTGCCCATCAGGCTTTGAAAGGCACTTTCTCTGAAATACTAGGATAGAATGACTTATTAGACAGGGAATAGCTGCGTCTAACATATTCCTACATCTCCATGCCTCCTGTCCCAGCTGTGACCTCAGCTGTGCAGTGATCCTCTCCTGGGGATCCTGCTTCAGCAGCCTTTGTGTAAGGCAGTCCCACCAGTGTTCAGCACACAACTCCCTGATGCAGCAACACTTGGATCACGTCTGTCTGAGTAGCATCATTAGTCTGCCTACAGAACATCACCTTTATGAGCCTAATTATTTGAAGTTTCCTATCTCTGAGTCATGTTCAAAGGAAGAAAGATTAACACATCCACTCTTTGGGTTTAACCTTAATTCTCATCAAGGCTCAGGGTATAAAGTAGGTATTTCACTATGCCAGTGTCTTTTCAGATCCTGCATTTCATGCCTTTGAACCAACAACATTGTCAAAAAGGAACATTTTCCCTGAAACAACAGTCTCTTTCTCCTGTTCAGACCCCTATCTTGTGATTTGACTCATAAAATGTACAAGTGGTGTTTAACAGACCTGCATTAAACTAGTCTGCACTGCATTATTCATTGAAGGGAAGAGGACAGGAGTATTAATACTTTTAAAACAGACTAGTCCCACAGAAAGAACTTGAAAAGTGTCATCAGAGATATCCATTCAATATCTCATTGCAGGAAAAATATTCTGGGCAAACTTTAACCATAAGCTGATGCTCCCCTCTCTAACTGTGCAGGTAACCAATGGAGCATTTTTCTCTCTTATTGCATACTAAGATTTATGGTTTTAAAAGTTAGGAATTATTTTCTTCTCATACAGACCATTGACTTTCAATGTTTCTCTTTCCTACCAGTTTCTCTGGCCTTGTGTTTGGGCACTTCGTGTGACTGAGAACAACATGTGATGCTGCCCTCTCCCAAGAAACACAGTAACTAACTAAAGCACAAGGTCTTCAGAGCACTTTTAAAAGCCCAAACAGGGGTGAATGCAGAAAGCAGCTCCCTATGGCTGCTGTTCCCTGCAGAACACAAATCCTCATTGACAGGAGACTTATCTGCAGCATGTGGTGGGAGCAGCCACTGAATAAATGCCCTAACAGAGGAGCTGAGCCTTCGCTGTGGTCGTAGGAAATGAATGAATCCTTTCACCAGCAATTTAAGTTCATTTGAAGCGCTGATGTCTCCCAGTTGGGATGAGATGCAGCTTATCAACTAATCTACTTCTTATAAACAAGAGGTTTCTGTTCTTTTCCTCCCTTTCTTCCATTAGTTATAATGAAAACTCTGAATGTTCCTTTATTGCTAAGCTATGAAACCTGTACATCATAAACCATACAGATGAAGAGTGCAACATGTACACATGAGCATGGGAACATAGATGTATGAATACAAATGCCTGCACTTGCTGATATATCTGTATCTGGATGTGTATTTATATGTCTGACATTTGCCATCTGTTGCAAGTGTAATACCAGGAAGGAGCATCTGGCACTGTTTCGTGTAGTGGGGCCTTTTGACAGCTGATGCTAAAGAATGCTGTACCTTTGGGGATTAAGGAATAGTTAATTAGGACAAGGAAAACATACTGCAGAACATAAAATTCCTATATTGAAAGCAGGAGTTTCAAGGCACTCTGATTTGGTTTTCATCTGGCCCACAGCCTAAAACCAACCCTAATTTAATGCTTTCAGAGGGATCTAATCATCATGTTTAGGAGAATTTAAAGGTGAAAGATGCAAGAAATTGATACAGTTTCTTGATAATTCCACATCTAGAATATTATTGCACATCCAGAATTCCCAATGACAAACACTGGACACAGAGCCACTGAGAAAAGGTTCCAGAGAAATAAGCTGCAAGGGGTGTAAGGGTGTGCTCTGAGCACCATATGGTGTACTGCGGGTTACCTGCAGGTTAATGGGTGCAAAACATTGCAAGCAGATGTGACATTCAAGCTGTTCCAAGACTAAAATGTTTTCTTAGCTATCAGGTGGAATTATTCATTGCCCTCCAGGTTAGAATGTGCTTAAATTTGCTGTATTAAAGTTGCTGCATTTATTGCACTCATTCAGAAACCTCCAAGGACTGTCTTTGGTCATCTGTCTTTGAAGCCCTTTGCTGGGTGAAGAGTGAGAAATGAAACAAGCAGGCATTAGGAATATTATTTCCTTCTCTTGACAGAGCAGATCAGTCCCATGATTTGGAATATAATCTTAACAAAGGAAAATCTACCATCTTTTCAATATGACATCATGCTGGGTGGAGACACCTCTTATTTCTTTGTTATGCATTGCTTTACAAGTGAAATAATCCCAATTACAACAAAGTACAGAGTGTGTTTGGAGACATATCAAATGGGTTATCTTCCTCTAAGGAAAGTGGGAATCTTTGCTGTTTTCTAGAGGTGGCAAACTCAGAAAGAATGTTTGAAACAAAAAATATAATCCAATTCATGAAATCTGTAAGGATATAAATGTAAGGAAATAGTCTGATCTGCTTTGCTATGCATATGTGCATACACAGGCACACACACACACACACACACACTTTTATTTTCATTTCATACAAAAATTTGGATCTTAGCAGACATCAGATGAAATCCACATAATCACTACTTTCAGAAATTTCCATTTTGTCATCTTGTTTAATATTCTCCAGGATGATAGGATGATTTTTGGGGATTTGGGTTGGATTTTTAGCAGGAATAACTGTGTGGAATTTAACAGTGGAATCATATCTTCTTCTTTCAAGCCAATGGTTTATACTTTTAGGAAAAAAAATAGCTCCACTATTATAAAACACATAAAAAAATTAACTTACAGGAGTTACATATGCATATGTCTTTAATTATTCCCATAGGCTTCACTTTAAAATCTCTAGCACCCTTAATTTCTCAGACCTCTTTTCTGAAGGTTCCTGTTGCTCTCTGTTGTTTTCCTTACTATCTGCACTACCTGAGCTTTGCCCCTAAGACATGGCTGGTGTAGCTGCACATCAGGGTACCCCATATTAACTTGTGAGACACCATATAAATTTCTCAGCATAGAAGTTCTCTCTTCTTTTCTCTTCTGAGATGAGAGGAATAGGCCACTGGAGCTAGCTCAGCTCCTCAGTGATGAGTGAAAATATTTATTGCACCAAGTAAGTGAGCATCTATGTACCATTTCAGGAACTACTGATGTGCAGTTGTGCTCAGAAGAGAGGCAAGAACAAAACCCTACCACACAGCAGCACTACAGAATAATCAAATCCAGAGGTGCTGAGTGAAGTACACACAGGAAAACAGAGGCAAAGTAGAGATCAGTCAGATTGTGTGGGGGGGACCCTGGGGCCTTAATTAGCAATTAGGGCATGGGTTCAGAATGTAACCCAAACTACAGAGCTGCCTTCAGCAGCTCTCAGAGGGATGAAGAGGAAGCCACAGGATAATTCCAAAGGCCTGCTTTGTTGGTAGTGGAAGTAGGGCAGTGACTGGTGACACCTGAGGGATGGTCACAACCCATAAGTAGTTCCAACCCTCGCTGGGGGCTGGCCACTTGCTAACTCAACATGAGGCTCCCTGCCTCACCTCTGAGTCTCTGAATCCTCTTCCTCCCAGTGCTGTGAGTGCCAAAGGTAGTGGCTTGGCACCTATTTCATTTTGTTCAGTATTTGCAAATCAACTGATGTGGATTGAGCCTCATTCATTAAAGCTAAATGAATTAATATTATGATTAACAGTAATAAATGCAGCTGCTAGAGTGTGGAATTTATTACCTTGGCTCTTTGGCAACTATGCATTATTTTAAAAATGCATCTGTTGGCTTACTTAATTTAATTTTCTATGAGAATGTGAAAGAGTATTCCTCTTTAAGAGAGAAAACAGTATGTGATATACTTTGAAAATTCATGGCTGCATATGCTACTAATATTGAAGATGAACTCAATGTCTAAATTAAAAACAACCCAGATGTCATGTTCAGAGCAAAGTAGCAACATAATAAAAAAGTCCAACTGCACCACAGTGGAACAAGGAAAAGGTAATTACTAACTCTCTACATGAATGTCTTCAAGAGATTTCAGTGCAACATAAATGTACATGCCATTAATGGTTAATATGAACTGCCATCTGGACAGTTGGATTATGCAGATTCTGGCACTGGAGGTGTCATTCATCTCAGAAAGCATGAGAAAAACAGAGTTTGAAAAATCTTCCAAGCAAAGTTTGACTGGATGTCTCCTGAATCTATTAATGCTGTTGGGGAGCAACAATCTGAGCAAAAGCCTACAGAAAGTCAGGTCCTAAGTCTGAAAATGCTACCTCTTCTGTCTTCAGATTTTAGGTCAGGGTTTAGAGTACTCTCATAGTATAGACCTGTATCAATGTAACAACAGAAAAAGAGGTGAAATGCCTTTTACAACATCTTTTCTCATGCATTTCAAAACAGTGTATATTTCTTGATTCCTGCTTTATACCTAAAATCCTGAAGTCAAAGACAGTTTGTGGGAAAGAAAAAGCTAATTTCTGAATTTTAAAGATAATTTTAAAAATAATTACTTCTTAGGTTTTAAAGCAGACCACCGAATAACAAATAAATGAAAAGCAGGTATTTTTTTCCCCAAGGATGTTTTTTTACTGTACATTTTGTAGCAAAAAAAAAAAAAAAAAAAAGAAAGAAAATAAAGGAAAAATATTCTGATCACAGGGATGTCATTAGCTAAACTCCAAGTAGGAAACATGACGAATACAAGATCAAGTACACAGCCATGTCACAATATATCTCTGAACCTTTTAAAAAAAATATACATAGAGTTTTTTCATGTGTTGCTTCCTCTGTCTCTTGCACACTTTCTCTACCTCTTTTACAAAATCATAGTAACAATGTGCAATTTCAGAATGGTTCCCAACAGCTGATCAAACAAACAAATAAATAAATAAATGACAGGACAGCTGCAGTAGCCAGCAGAATGCTAGAAATCACAGTAAAATTGGTAAGGAAAATAAATTCTGCTGGATGTGTCACATGTATTTCTACAACCACAGCAATGCTCACCAAGACCCAATTTGAGAATCCCTTTACAAACCCTGAAGAGCTCCTGTTCTAAGTATCTTCCTGAGGATGAGAGACAGGGGAGTAGGAGTGCAACAGACTGGGGAAGTACTATACGTAATGCAGGGGATGCATGGGACACCCCCTGCTCTGAGATACCCAAATTTTACTCAGCTTCTGTGGTTAATTTGGAACAAAACCAATCCCCTGAAATATACAAAAACTTAATTCTCCTGATGTTACTGATACAGTCAAGACATGTCATGGTGACTGTACAGACAAGGAGCTTTTGCCACAGTAGGTTGCAATTCTAGCAGAGTGAGAGCATGACCTCTACCAGAAGCCACTCCTATTCATAATGTGGAGAATTCCCAGGAGCTACTTCTGTTTTCCCTTTCTTTATCCTTTATTAGAGTATCCTGATAACTATTTTCCCCATCTTTGATAGCAATATCCCTACAGATATCGATATCTGTTGCAATCTGCCTTGAGCATTGACAAGAGGTTATGAAGGAGATGGAAGAAAGAGGATGATTTTTTTTTTTTTTAATCCCTAGATTTAATTCTTCCTAGGACAAAAATGGATGGTATTAGAATTGGGTTATACAGTACATCAGATATTTGACTTTTGTACATATCCTCCTTTCCATCTGGGGGATTTGATGAGGCTGAAAGCAAAACAAAAATATGCATAGAAACATACCTTGTGTTGTGGGAAAAAAGCAACTGAAAAGCAGTAACAAATCAAATCAGAACAGAAATAATTAAATACCAACCAAAAGCCCATTCAACAACAGATATTGTTTGCCCAGATGTCACAGTTAAGACCATGAGATTATTCTGAACAATTTACTCTGATCTGCCCCTGTGGGGGCCCTGCCTGCACTTTTGAGAAAATCCCTTGCAACGACAATCAGATATATCCTTGTACCAGTCATATCCAGAGAAGTGTATTTCTGTGGTTTAAAAAAAAAAAATAAATAAATTTCTGAATTTCTGCTGTTAAAACCCTTTTCATCCTCCTTGTTTAATCTTGTGTGAAGGTTCACCAAGAGTCTGAGTAACTTTTGGAAAGCAATGCTAAATACAACTAGCAAATTCCTTGAAACATTCACGCATGGTTTAGCTGGGGCCAGACAGGAATGGTACCATATGTGCCTATTCACATTTCATGACCCTCTTCCTCTTTTGCTATTCCTGCAACTTACTTGCTTGCCTATCTTTTTGGCCAATACAACAGCAAACGTTTCCTCCCCTCTCTTTCCAATTGCATGGCCCAGAAACAAACCACGCTTTGTAACACATGAGGGGAGAAGAGAAGGGGGAGACACTGATATTTACACCGTGCTTTCCATTACCCACTCTGAGCTTCCGAAAGTCCCTTTTGCCCCTGTTAGGTCATTGTCGTCATACTGCAAAAGCATGCCATTGACCGAGAGGCTCCTCTTTGTCCAAATGTTTGTTATCTTTTTTGGGTAGGTGCAACACTGAGATGTGGCAAAGTCCCCCATGTCAAAAGAATGGCTACGTTTAGTTTTGCCCTCCAGAGGCAACATGAGGAAGCTGCGGAATTTGGACTCTGTCTGGCCCAGCAGTGGCTCTTTGTCCGAGTGGCGAGCCACCGTGGAAGTTCTGGAGTCTGTCATTTCCTCCTTTTTCTGACATTTCAGTTCCAGGGAGGCAAAAGCTCCCATTAGCCGGTCAATATTGTGTTTTGACCGGGAAGGAGGCCTCCATTTACTGGACAATGTGCCCTGTTCACTTTGGAGGCTGTAGTTGTCACAGTCACGGCTATTTGCAGAGCTGGAGGAAGAGGAGATGCTGCTCCGTGCAGATTGACAGTTAAACTCCATAAGTTCATTTCTCACCACCACTTTGGGATTGACCTGGGGCAAGACTCCGTTCTGGACTGGCTGTGCTCCGTTCGTCTGTGAGTAGACGTTGCTGACGTTAGACATCTTCCCCTGGGAATTGTTGCAGACCTTATAGCGGACCATGAGAATTACAATGAATACCAACAGAGTTGCCACAATGATGCCTCCAATGATCAGAATCATGGTCCCACCCAGGAACTGACTGTGAATTGACTGGCACTGAGGGTAGTCTTCTTTGGTGAAGAACTGGGCGCATCCCACAATATTGGTGGCAGTAAGTGTTGTGGCTGTGTCATCCCACATTGCCAGGACACAGAGGTCATAGCCTGTTCCAGAAACAAGGTTGGTTACAACAAAGGCCTTGTTTGTAGCTGGTATCATCCTTGGGGAAAAAAAAAAAAAAGAAAAAGAAAAAAAGAATTGGTTACTCTTGATGCAAAGGTAAAAGAGAGGAGAGAGATTAGAACAACCTGATGTTAACTGTATGAGTACTGGCAGACAGGAGCCATAAAATTCAGAGCTGAGGGTTCAACATCCCAGCATTCAGTAACACGCAAGTTTTGACAGCCAGCTCTCAACCGTACAATAAAGGGAATAAGAAAAAGCAGACCAAACTAAACTGTGGATTCTTTTTATCCTCACTTGCATCTGCCCTAATCTGAAATATATTCAAACCTGAACAAATAATTCAGAATGAAAGCATACCAAGAGCAGTTCTTTCTGAGTATGCAAATGACCCTTGTGCTTGCTGAGTCTCAGCATGGCAGTTGTCACATCACTTCACAGGTGCCTGAACATTTACTGTCTAACATCAGCAGGTTACTTACCTTGTGAAGGCATGAGTCTACACTTAGTTTTCTTGTTAACTGAGAATGAAAGGCAGGTAACCATTTCTGTCTTTTTCTCCACCCTCCTACTTACTTTCCCCATCCTCCTACTCCCCAGTGTGGGAAATATCTCCTAAAAATGCAGTTATCATCATCATCTTTGCCAGAAATTTATCACTGCAACCACTTTCCCCCCCTGTGAGTGAAAAAGAAATGCTGGCATTAGCAGTATGGCCTGTGGAAGTGTGAGGAGAGGTGGGAAGATATAGGTATGGAAATAAAATGGTTTCTTTAAAATAAAAAAAAATTCTACTCATGTATAAATCCATTTCCAAAATCCAAATATATAGGCTGAATATCTGTGCTCCAACTTGGGACATTTAGGAACATTATTCTTTGCTGCCACAAAACTTAAGCAGTCATTTGAACTCATGCAATATTAGAGCATCACTGGCATACAAAATTAGCAGATGGGAATGGACATGGTCTACCCCCATTTCAAACTGGTGAAAATTGCAGCGCATTAATGGAACACAGTGAAGAATACCAGATTTGGTGCCTGGTGGGTAGCCATGAATAACACCAAAGAGATACCCCATGCATGTTTCTCATTACTGCTACATTACAGTCTTGGGTGAGAGAAAAAAAGCTGAAATTAAAACAGCCAGTTATGACTTAGATCTGCAGCTCTTTTGCACCAGCAACAAGGGAGTCCTACAGGCACTCAGAGCACACAGTGAGCTGGTGTGACTGTTTGGAATGGTAAGTCCTGGGCACAGGAACAAGGCAGACTCCTTGTGGGAGCACCAGGCTTCCTTGGGCTCAAATCATTGCCACAGCTAGCACAAACTGCAGCTCTGCAGAGCAACTCTTGTGCAGTGGGAGGGAACAGACCTGCACAGAGAAGCAGCAACGTCGAGGCACTGCAAAGATGATTTTCTGATCATCTTTGCATTTATGCATTCACGCCACTTACTCAACCCTTCAGTCTGGCCACGGGCAAGGATGTGGCTCCTTTTTAAAAAGCAAACAAACAGAGTAAAACAAAATCTCTGTAAGGAAAAGAAATATCAGTGAGAGACACTTGGAATATAAACACCGTCTGGCAGGTTTACTCAATATTTTATTTGAAATTCTAGGCACATTTATCATCCTAATGGAGCTGTTTGACATAGATACAGATGAGTTATTCAAAATGAGCCGAGAGGTCATAAAGCAGCCCTAGTGAAACACTCCAGATACTGTTGCTAAAATGGTTTCCAAAAGTTGAAATATTTGGTCTCAAGCTATTTCTAATTGTTCTGCTCTCCCTGTGGCTCTGTGAACAAAGCAGCTCTGCTCACAGCAGACTGCATTTTGTTGAATTGTTCAAATATATATGCACACACCAAGGATGATAAACAGAAAAACAGAAAACTATTGATCGTCAAAAATTTGATTTTAAACCCTTGAATAGTTTCACCAATTGCTTCCTATCTCCTTCTGCAGTGATATACTCCACTTTTCACCACCACTCCCAGACCAAAGCTTAAAATAATTCTGCAGTTGTTAAGTCATTTAGAAGTTATTTCACTGTAAAACCTCATTGCAAACAAGCTGCACTGTTAGCAGAAAGACTTGTCAGCCCTACAAACTGGGTCTTGGACTTGGGTCATAACTCTTGGGAAAACAGGACTAAACATCCTCTGTTAGAGTGGTTCTCTGGTGAAGCACAGAGACAAGAGAACAGTGTGTCTGAGCAAGCAGCAAGCTCCTGGGTTTACACACTTTATAGCTTGTGCTTGTCTGGTCATCTTTGCACTGATGCTTCCTCACCACTCACACAACCCTTTAGTCTGGCCTCAGGGCAGGATGTGGCTCTCTTTAAAAAGCACAGGAACATACAAAAATAACAATACAGCTGTTCAGCCTCACATAGTAATGCCCAATTTCAGTGAACACTGATAGCCCAAATAATTTACAACTCACTTTCTTCAAACACAATTACACCCAAGCTTCCAAGGAAATGTAAGTTTCTAGAATATTTCAAGGACTGGCAGGTAGTGAATAGCAGTGAGAAAAGTATAGCCAATCCATTTTTGAATGTACAGAAGTGAGGCTATACCTAGTCCTAAAGCTTGGACAGGTTAACTGTGTTGAAATGTGCTATAATAAAAACCTCACCTTAGCCTTAAAATAAACGGAGTCATGTCTAAATTCAATGAATCCTGGAAGCTACATTTGTGATAATATTGGGACTAATAATGTGTTTTTGAAAGATTACAGTTGTAATCCCAACTAAGGAAAAAGCAAACAACTCTCCATATACATCTAAAATGAACAATTTTGGATGTTTCTGTAAATAAACTTTAAATTCACTTGTAAAATATTCAAATTATTCTACTAAGGAACTAAGCATAAGCATAAATAAACTAAGCTAGGCATAGGAATAAACAACAATTTCAGAACACTAGGAGTTAAGTAATTAATTTCAGACTTAGTTTTTTTATCTTACAGGGAAGTCAATCTTGTTCTTTTAAACTTGCCCAATTTTAAGAGTATTTTGGCATTGCTCCATGCTTTGGTCTACCCTCCCCAAACACACTGCTGATGGATGACATCTCTTAACGTTCCCCACATCTAAAACCAGTGCAGACACATTTTTATTCTGGGATATTGGTGACTCTTTCTTTGATTGTCCCCAACATAGGTGGGTACAAGATGCCACTTCAGTCTTTGCTTTGCTGCCTAAGAGGGAGTGTCTCTTCATGGCTGCTCTTTGCATGCAGTGCCATTAATCATGGATCATGCCTTTAACTCTGGGACTCAATAGCACAGAGCTGCTATAAACCTAAGATGGACCAATAAAATTGGGTCTAGGCAGAGATCTTGAAAGGCTTTGTTCAGTCCACTCATCACCTGAACAAAGCTGGTTTCAGATAGCAAGGATCTGGTGCATTAGAAATAAAAAACAGCTCTTTAAAGAGGTTAGGTTTTGGAACTCAGAAGATCCTGGTGTTCACCTGTCAGCCCTCAGATAACAAACATACTTAACAGACCTGGTATCTTGAAGAAACAAGCTTGATATTGTCCACCTGCTCTTCAGGGCGGGGTGGGCTCGCAGAGATGTTTCTTATCACAAAAGAGGAATAACAGTCTAAATTTGATACTACCTTTCTTTCAGAAAAAAAAATAAAAGAACAAAACAAAAAAAAAAAAAAACAAAGAAAACCAGTGACCGTTGAATAAGTGCAGGAGATCAACTAACAAAAGCCTTGCTTATAGATTATAGGTTATGAAAGGTCCAGTTTGAGGAGTCCTGGAGCAGTGAGGACTGGGAAGGCAAATAAACACACAAATATGTCAATGGGGAAAGTGTAAATTTACTTCCAGCTAGGTCAAGATGAAATTTGAAAATCTTACGTAAATTTCACTGTCCAGACACATAAGACACAGTAATTTCTGCCCTTCTCCTTTGGCTTATTCTCTTTGGAGTTGGAGGAGCAGGCAAATCTCTACATTCCTGCCAGGGGTTTTCTTATCTGATTCTTAATCTAGCTTCTGAATCCTATTTGAAAGTCAAAATATCCCAGAGAAAACTATTCATATATTAACAAGGTTCTGACCTCTCTGAAAATCCTGCTTCTATAAGGAATGAAATAAGGATAGGGGTCTTACAGCTGACCGTCTTAATTTACAAGAAAAAGCCCCCTTCTCTGATGCTTTGGGACAATAGCTTTAGTTAGTGGAAGAGGAAGAGACCTTATGGCCAGGACTGGGGCATAAGTGTCTGAAATAGAGCAACAGTAGACAGAGGCTCCTTGGAGAGTTAATGTGTGATGACGAACTATGAAGCTGTGAAGGTGTGCAGGGTTTTTTCAAACAGTGTGGTCCCTTCAATCCATGGATATTTGTGTCTCATTTTGTGAAAGCACCAAAATGAGTCCATGAGACACTTTTTTAAAAAAGGGAAGGAGAGTGCTAGAACTCTTATTTGAAGTGAATCTTATTGTGTATCACCACTAAAATGTCCTTGTTATGTTTTTGTGGACACAAAATACAGAAAGCAAGCAATTTTGTAATTATTCACTTTGGCGCATGGTGATATTAAGAAAATTAGAAAATAAATTAGTTAGAAATGCAGGGGAAAACGGTTTGCTGCAGACTTCTTTCATAATCCCAGATGTAAGTGAGCATTGAAGCTTGCAGAGAGTGAACTGTGCTGAGAATTCAGGATAACTGAGTTTTATTCTTCCTTTATCAGCTTCACTGATATCAGGCTCCACTTTATCAGTAACTCTCAGTTCCTGAGAAATCATTTTGCTGTACTGTTAAGTCCCCTCATTTATAAAATGGGGATAATGCCAGCAATCTCCTTTCAAAAGAAGCCTGTAGTGTATCGGAGGAAATTAGTAGATATTGTGATTACACTGTAATATACAAACGGTTCTTTTCTTCTATGTGGCACTGGGGATTGGCAGGACTGAACTGCTGGTTAATACTGTGGTTATGCAGAACAGACAAATTAGACAAAACTGAGATTAGGTTAATTGGCTAAGCAATTCTCTTCCTTTTCTCCATCAAAAGAGCAATATGATACCATCTAGTTTTAGCCTAAAACTGCTTTAATCACAGAATTTGCAGGGACCTCTCAAGGGAATTCCTTTGGGAAGGTACTTGCAACTTCCAAGACTCAGTTTTATAGTAATATGCTAGACTATGTTGCTTTTCTTATCATTTTTTTTTCTTCCCCCCCCCCCCCCCCCCCATATTACACAGGACTATATACTACCTATTCACAATTTTTGTTTTATTATCTGGGTCTATATACTGTATACCTGTATACAATTTCTCCTTCTGAAATAAGTGCTAAGACTTCAAAATAGAGTCATACTAATTTTTATTAAATCCTGTATCAAGAAAAGGTGAGAAAAAAAAGGTAAAAAAGGTTAAACCCTTGGGTGTGAATTTTGTAGCTGTTGTAGACTATACACTAATTTTGGAGTAATTGCTAACTGATGGTGTCATTATGCACTGTAATTTGTAATGAAGCAGGGAAAAGAAAGAGAAAGAGGGGTGCAAGGGTGAAATAGCGATTGTTTTGTAAAATTATATTCCAGTTAGTTAGAACACTATCCTTTCTGTATGGTAAAGCCTTCCTGTGAAAATATCAGTCTCACTGTACACTCCTAAACTTCCTCTTGGATAAAATTGCTTTCACTTAAGTGAAAAGTATTACTTTCAGAACTGGAAATCAATCCAGAACACATCTGACCAATTTTCATTTTTCAGGGAAAATCTCATGCCAAAAATTATCTTGTTTTAATTAATAAGTTTGTCCCTGTTTTAAGATATTTGATTTTCCTTCTCAGTCCAGTTTCATATGATTTTCTGGAGGAAAAAAATAAATAAAATATTCCAGGTAATTTGCCATTGAGTGTTGTAGAAGGATCTGAGAGAGTCCTACATTTCAGGTCGAGTGTCCACCTTCAATCTCAGTAACATAGAAGTAGGATGGTAGAGAAAGGGGAGAGGGAAAGTATCAGTGGGGGCATACTGGAGAAAGATTGACTAAAAATCATGTACAAATATGAAGATCTTTCAGCAAACCAAGACAATTGTAAAGATAATGAAGAGAATCGAGAGTGGAAACACCTCAGATGGTGGACAGAGATTAAGAAATCTGGAGAAAAGGGCAGAAAGAGAACAGAGGAGGACTTGAAGGATCTAAATTGAAGTGAAAATGTCACACATGATGTATTGCCTGGGAGCAAGAGCATGCAGTTGACAAATTTGGGCTGCACACTTAGCATTCTTCTTGGCTGCCAACTTTAGTGAATTGCTTGAAAGTTTTATGGGATATACTAGTATAATTTTTTCTTGTATTTTTATCCTGGAAAGCCCCAGTTTCTGTCATGATAGAATGAAAATAGAATCTAAAACGCTATTAAAAATTAAGTAAGCTAACAATTGAGATTCATTTCTGACCCATCACACTTCAAAAGAAATCCTTGAATATGTGTCTTCAGATCATCCTAAGGCCTCAGGAATTAAAAAAAAGGGTAAAAAGTACCAAGTATATTGCATATTTCTGTGTGAGATTGCTCTTTTGACACCTTATTCAAGGTTTTAAAATTTAGAATCTGGGAAAGACAGACATGTATTGTGACCTGCATCTTGAAAAAATTACAGCTTTACTTCTGGTGTCCTGAGAAAAGAGATGTTTGTTAGTGTTAACAACAGGGTATAATTCCTCTGTCAGTCATATCAACATAAAGAAATGTCAGATACTACCAGGAGGTAGCCAGACTTTTTCAGTAAACTCTAAATCAATCTAGCATGAATAATTTCTTGCATTTTTATTTTATTAGTTTTGGGGGTTTTATGATATGCAATCATAATTTTGCCTTCAGATGGAACATTTATTATTAAACACAAATCCCTTCTTGCTTTTCTGAAACTTATCTTCTCATCACTCATTCATCCAGCTGCCCTTCAGAGAATCTGTCTTGTCAAATAAAACACATACTACATATAATTTCATTATTATTTCCTCATTTGCTTATGTTCTTTCCTGCTTTTTTTTGGAAAGTGGTGTTGGAAATGGGGAAGAGAAGGTAGAGAAAAAAAGCAATTGATATGTCTGTCAGAAGAGGGTGAGCCAGAGAGATACTGATACCAAATATATGCCTTGTGCTATAAGGGAAGGCAAAAAAAAACAACAAACAAAGAAAAGAAAAAACACCCAAACATCCCAAACTTTAAACTATTGGCTCATAGACTATATATATATGTTAATAGGCTGCTGAATAATGTCCCCTGGGGGTACTTTGAAGGAATTTGTCATGTGAGAGAGGAAAGTGTAGGCCTCTAGGGGACATTATTTCATAAGGCTGAGAAAGAGGAACCATGGTACAAGGTATTCTGCTCCCCTCCATTGCCATTTCTCTAAAGGAAAACTCTCTTTATAATTCTCAGCAAGATTCTTGCAAACCACAGGGAGCTGCAGTCAGGCACTTGGGTGAGGTACTTGGATGAAGATCACCAGAAACATCTGATTCCTTGAATCAATGAAGGCGCTCATTTCAGCTGTCCAGGTGCAAGCTTCTGCTCTGGGATAATCTCATTTTGGTTCATGTTGGTATGACAACACAAAATTAGACTTTCAGTCTCCCTGATCTGCACCATAATTTCTTCCATGTGGACACAACAGCAGCAGACATTTGGTGCCCTGAGCTTTCAATTTTGTCTTTAGAGGGAAAGCAGATACACTCTAGGAAGCCTTGTCAGCACTAAAGATTAATCCAGTCCCACCCAAGCTATTCAGTAACACACAGAACACCTTTCACCTCATTATACTAACTGCCTCAAAAAAAAAAAAATCCTCATACTAATTCAAATCCAACTAAAACATATTTAAGCTCATTAGCAGAGTAATTGAAAGCCCACACAATATTTCTGTTACTAAACGTGAAGCTGAAGTATTTATGGAAACAATGCAGAGGCACACTAATGAATTCTCTTGGTATCTACAACTAAATGTAGAGTTGGAAATCTATCATAATTCACAGCAATGTTTCAAAGAGCCAGCCAGTATATTTTAGATTGCTCAACAAGTCTGAAAAGTTAGCAACTGACAGTGGGAGCAACATATTACAACCAACCCATTTCTAAAGATGGGGAGAGGTAAAAGTTTTCCATGAAAGGGGTGGTCAAGTCATTAAGCAGAATTTGGGACCTGGGACATACTTTTCCCAGGTTTTTATAGACAAATGGCTCATACACTTGGCTGAAGGGTCATGGTTATTCTCTCTGACTCAAGTAATTCTAAATTCTTTTTTGCTTTGTTGGACAGTTGCATCAGAAAATGTCATCCTTCCATACCAGCAGATATTACCAGAAGGGACTAACATTAGAAGTAACGAGCACATTTAGAAGCTCAAATGAAGTTACTTTGGAAAAGGGAATCTGCTATTTTCCTGGCAGAACACAGCTGTCAGATTCAGGCATATGCTGTCCTTTCTTGAGAGTTACAAGCGGGGTTTTCCACTTATTTCCAGGCAGTGAAATATGTGTAAATTATAATGAAGGGATCCTATAGTGGTTAACAGATGTTCATCCCCTTTTTCTGTGAGAGCTCATGTGAGCTGAGGTTAACAGGATCCTCAGTGACTAACTAGCAATTTTGTCCATGCTTGCAGCTCAGAGCACTTACGCCAGGTTGAAGTTCACATGCCCTGTACAAACTTGGTGTCCTACCACACAGGATAATTTTATGTCCAGAAGGTCATGCCAGAATGACAAAAAACTCCAGGGACTGCCTGAAGTTATATTTGCCCATATTTTGTAATTGGCTGGCCAAAGCAAGCTCCAGCATGCTGTTTCAAGTTCTTCTGTCAAAAAAATCTTTGTGCACTGGTGAGAGAAGTGTGGAGTCAGATAACAGCTGACAAGACTATTCTAATTATTCCAGCCAAAAGAAAGAATCTGGTAATGAAATAAAATGAAGTTAAATTAAATTAAATTAAATGGGCATCACTACCCATAGAAACTGTATATACAGGGATATATCAGTTTGTACAGAAGAGTGTCTCAGCATTAATTTAAGACATAGTTTATGCATTATTAAAAAGTTTAAACACATATCGTTCAAGTTTTTCCCCGCCTCAGCGATTGAACTTCTTGTGGATAGTCTCAAGAGATAAGGAATGGTTATCTACCAGAATCTCAGGCGTCTCTCTTATCATGCTGGTTAAAAAAAAGCAATTTAATTCCCAGGAGTGAGAAAGGGAGACCTGCATTTAACCATTCTTGAAAAATGAGCTAAAAGAATATCTATCAGCTCACCAAAGACACAGACGTTTTTTTACTTATGTTTGGAGAACCTCTCTGGCAAACTGTCTATCCAATTAGCAAACAGTGGAGTACCTTTTACTAAGTAAAAGGAATACAGATGAATTTTTTGCTTCTTGTAAACTGAGGAAACTTTTTGAAAAACATATAAGCAAATAAATCATCAAGCTTCTGGATTCTGACCTAGAAGAGAGAGAAGATAATTTGGAACAAAAATTTCCATGGAGTGTGCACAAGGTCAAGAAAACCAGAATGACTCAAGGTGACTTTTTGCATAACATTCAGGATTTTTTTTCATATGCAGCATGAGAACAAGGGATGCAAAAATCACTGATGGTCAGAAAATATTGTTTCCTAAGGGGAGAAAAAAGTGGAAAACAAAACCAAAAAGTAATATAGTTATGTAATGAAAGCATTTCCTAAAGCATAGGTTTGACATTTTGTCATTTTCTGGATATTGCACATAAAGTAAAGGAAAAGGAAGGCTAGAAGTACTGGATAGCCTAGAAAGATGTGAGGATGTTGAATTCTGGAATGCTCTATGAAAAGATAGAACACAGTTACATCCTTTGAGTTTGTGATACCAAGATTAGACGAAAGCTTTGCTCACCAACCAGAGACACCCTGCTTCTTTCAAAGCCTGGACTGAAAGTGTATTGTGTGAAGAGTGACAAGTCCATTACTGAAGAGGAAAGTAAAACCCACCAAGCAAGAAAGCAAATTTTAGTTTACAATGACCCTGGGAGAAAGAAAATGAGAAGTCACTTATAGCTTCAAACAGTAACATGATTTTATTGTCTAGAAATATGTTTTATGGTTTAGCAATATATTTCTCCAATATAGATCTTAGATAAGCGCCACAGATTTCTGGTACATGAACAAAATTAATAAAAATAGTCTACTATTTATTTACATTGTACAAACTCTCCACAATTAGGAGCCTGGAAGCATATTACTAGCAGCCTAGCAAATATCAGCCATCCAGAATCCAGGCTATGCATTCCATTAGTGAACTCATTAGAAAGAGGAAAGCTTGAGCAGTGTTTATTGGATTTTTCTCTCTTCCAGGTATCAATTATATGTTTTACAAATATATATTTGACCATCCTCAAATTAGTTCTCAGTCACAGAAAGTATGCAGAAGATTTTTAAGCAGCAGAAAAGGAAAGAAATCCTACTCTTTAACAAAGTTGTATATTAAATGAGTTTATAAATATAGGACTGCTCAAATTTGGTATCTGCCTTTTATGTAAGAGAATCTCAGTTGTTCTCTTTAGGCTTGATGCTGTAACATTAAGAAGAGAGCAGAATTTCTTATAAAGTTTCAACTTCACCAATTGATTAAAGTTTTGCCTGGCTCCTGAAATTTACCCACCTATGGTTTAAATTACTGAAAATAGTTTTAAGATCAAACAGACTCAGACAGTGAGCAGGTGAACAGGAAGTTAATTTGTTTGCCCAAAATCCCCAGTACAACAAATGGTAGGTATGGCATCGAGTCGTTGATGCAGCTACATCCAGATCTGCTAGGTTTATTATTCCTTTACCATGACTAATTGCTAGTTATCATTCCTGGAGGTTTTTGCAGGCATGGATATTTCATTGTTTACCAGGAGAACAAAAGTTTTGACTTGTTATAGGCATCCATATGAGGTCAATACAGACAATGAAAAGCAGCTTATGAATAATTTTACTGATAAACTATAAATTCTGTGGAATCACTCTATAGTGTTGAAAGGAAAATGAAAGAATGGATTTTTCTTTATCTTTGCTTTAAAAACTTTCAAAGAGTAATGAAGGAAGAGACTGACAGATTGCTCTGCTTTGGAGAGCTTCAAGGGTAAAGACTGAAAAAACTCAAAATTTTCACTCTGTAAAATCTTCTCTGAGCTTTCCTGCTGTAACTCCAGATAGCTTAAATAAGTAGAACAGGCAAAAATTACCCTGAGAGCTAAAAAGCAGTGTTGAATAAAATGTAAATCAAATGCACATTGGTACTAAGTGCACAACTTTTGCCTACTTGAAGAATACAGAATCATTAGTCACCTCTGCTATCAGAAAAGGGAATGTTGTCCTCATCCTGTCAAAATAAGCAGCAGTAGAAATTTGCCAAATGTTTGTTGATATTTAGGAACAAAAAGATTGAACTGAACATTGATTCATTACACCAAGCAGCATCAAAGCCTCAGTGTGATCCCTTCAAAAAGACTGAGAAGTCAAAAAAATCAGACTCATTCCTAGAAAAGAAGCACAATAAATATTTTTAAAATCACTACATAGAAATATAAGATTTCAGGCTTCTTTGGAGACCACAGCCAGCACTGCATTCTAGGGTATATTAGTTATAGGACTCTATTTTCCCATACATATATTTGTTATGAGTATTATCAATATAGTAATCAGCATTTGACTAAACTTCTCTAATATGCAATGGAAACCTAAAGAGGAAACTTAAACATAATCCTCTATAACCACTGTATGGGCTGGGAGATTTTTTAGATGTGCAGTGACTAAAGAACAAATTATGTTACACTCAGGAAAGCATTTTCCCTTCTTTTATCAATAAATGGCTGCCTTAGAAGTACCAGAGTGCAGCTCGGAGTGTATGAACAAGGGAATAAGGAAATTTTACTCCCTTACAAAGTACAGTAAAGTTGTGCTTCATTAAGAGAACTGCTGATTTTGGATTGTCTGCAGTAGGCTGGGTTAGACGGTGTCCTAAACTTGCCTCTGAACCACTTGATACACAGCTGCTGGGCTCTGAGTTCACCCCTCTAAATGTTGTTTCAGGTCCCTTCCTAGGGCACACCCAGACAGTGCCAATCCCATGGCATAGAATTAGGATAGGAGGAATCAAGTCTGTGGCAGGACTGCAGCAAGGCACAATGTCTGTCTTTGACATGAAGATAGAATAAGGGCCAGATGAGCATCTTGACTGATGAGATGGCTTTTCCTACTTTCTTGCTGGGGAAGTCAGCCAGCTTTGTAGAATTTTAACTTTTCTTTTAGAAGTTCAATTTCCTTTCTTATTTCTCTGTCTCACCAAAATGATGAAGGATGGCCACCCACAGAAGAAATGAAGCTTCAAACCTGCTGAACAGCAGCTCTGACTGCACAATATGGGAGGATGTAACCTGTACTCAATTGCCTGTCAAAGGAATCCCCACATTTCCCTCATATATGTAGCAAAAGAAACAAAATGGGAACGGTCCCATAAGAGCTGTCTTTGGTCCTGAAAATCTGCTTGAGAACTGCCTTTGTTTCCAGTGACTGGAGACACCTCAAGCAGAACACACCCTTGTTTCATCCCTGCGCCTCTCTCAAGAGATAGTAGAGATGTAAAAAATTCTGTGTCCAAGTGCCTCAAGGGCTTTTCAGTCACTAAGATTGCTTTCAAACCCGATATTTAGAGTGCAGCCATTTCCCTGCCACATTCACTCTGTCTTTGCAGGTGTGTATTTGTACCATCCTCACACGTTCCAGTGTGAACCTTTTATTCATATTTGATATTGATGTTACTGATATTTACCCTACTGTGACTGTGCCAAAAAACATTGTGACAGTGCCAAAAATCATTACTTGGTGGTTGGAAAGGGCTGCATTCAGAGATGAAGTGGAGATAACTGTGTCACTGCAGAAAACTATGAGCTATTGGCTTTTACTCTTAGAAATATACTCTTAGAATTTACTATCGAATATGCCTCATAGGCAGACTAAAATTAACTTACCTCAGACAAGAGAAACTCCAGACAGAGCCAAATGGCTCCTTACAATGCATGTGTTTTTCTCTTCCACAATGACTTGACTATAAGTTACAAGTCAAAAATTAGTCTAAATAACCGAAATTCATGTGGCTATGCACCTAATGAAGATAAAACTCTGACTCATAGTGATTAAATGTCAATGAAATATTGAAGAATGCTTAATTAGTTTCAATACTTCAGCAGTAGAAATTAATTTATTGTGTCATGACTAAAATTCATGACCCTGTTTCAGAAAATGAGTAGGTCTTTAATGACCATGCTGGCAACATTTTGCAGTGCCACAGAAAAGGTGAATGAACAGAAAAGTTTCTATAAATTGCATAATTTCTCACTCCATAGTGTAAATATATGGTAGCCTGCCACAGATCTTTCTTCCTCATGTACTCTCTGGGTTTGTTGGCAAATACTGGTCTCCTTATTCTCTAAAGAGTACCAGAACTTTCATAGTCATATTTCTGATGCCATTGGTACGTGGATTTCTTTTTTTTTTTTTACCTTGCTGTGGAATGAATCATTCCACCCTCCCTCCAGCACGAAGACTAATGCAACTGCTGCTCCTGAACATATGGTAAGAGCCTAAAAAAAGGGTTATCTTGTAGGAGTGTATCTGTATGCATCACTTATCACACCGTCCCCAACGGAGAATTTAAGAGATGATAGCTTCTCTTTTTCTTTCTCAAACTGCTCATGTTCAGCATTTCTCTGTCTACTGCTTTCCAACACTTTCATGATTCCTCGAGAGAGGAAAGCCCACTCCCAGTACAACTGGCCTTTTACATATTGCTCAGCAAACTTGGATCTGCTCTACTTTCAGGGACAAGTTTTAAAAGATTCAAAAGCAAACATACAGAAGTTTTCCTCCTTTCTGAGTTTATAATTTCTTTGTGACATTGTAGAATTGTTTGTGTCTGAAGACAGCAACCTGCAATCATATGAAGAGACAGATTTTCAAAGTTACAAATTTCTACACTGCTCTCAGTTTGAGAAAAATTTTTAGCATAATATTTTATCCAAGCAATCTTCTCTGTGAGATTACAAAGCCTGTCTCCCTCAAGAAGCTGTGGACATCTTCAGAGTGATCCATGTGATGACAGCAAAGGGTCATTTTTCTGTGAACATCCACTAGTGTCAGTCAAACACTTTGAGGATTTCAGAAAGTTTTAACCAATATACAGAAGTATTCAACTAGAATACTCTCTAATGTAAATGCATTCTATAACTCAAGAGACAGCTACCGTGAGTTGAAGGAACACCTGGCTCCATTTTTGTCTATGAGAAAATCCTATACAGGTGGAGACGGCTCCTCCAATTGTTCTGGTTAAAATAAATTTAAAGCTTGGCTGTTGTGATTGCCCATACAGATGTCTGCAAAGTCATTAAAAAAGCAGACCTAGCCAGGAAACCTGGATGAAACACAACCCCCTTTCCTAAGCAGAAATTGCAAGTTTGATGTCATCTAAAGATGAGAGGAAGAAAATTTTGCCATGGATGCAGGATGGTTCAGATAAAGATGAATTTTAAGTATATGGGTCAATATGACCATAAAATAAAATGCAGAGAAATGCAAAGGCGTCAGCATTTTCATCTTGGTTTAAATCAGAGTATAGCCGTATAGGTCTATATAGGTGTCCTAGGGGCCCTAGTGACCTCTCTGGTACTGAGACTGCTGACCCAGCCACAAGCACACTGTGTCTTAATAACTCCTTCAGTGATGACCAGCAATCATTTTAAGGCTGAGCTTGAGCTCACTAAACTGGACCTAATCTGTACCACTGCACTGAGCCTGTGATTATTTCTTAAAAGAAAACCGCTCTTGCAATTTCTCACCTGCAGTCCTGTCTGCTTTGCAATGTTTGAAGCCTTCACACAGACATATCAAAACCAGCAGGAGAAGCAGCAAAGAGGGCAACACTGCTGAATGACTGTAGGGACCACTGACCAGCCCAGACACATATACACCCCAAAAGACACATCTAGACCAAACCTCTTCCACAACAAATCACAGAACACAAGGCAGCCTGAAAGCCAGACAGGTGCAGTGCAGTGCTCAAAATATCCTTGGATGCAACAATCCAAGGGACTGGCTAGTGAAAAAACATGCCTACAGTGGAGCAAGAAAGAAGTATGCATTTTCATATTTTTCCATCTCAGATGCAGCCCAATGTGAAGTGTCATAATATCCTCTTAGTTTACTCAAGTACAAGTGCTTTTTTCAAGCTGTATCTTGCTGAGATAAAATCAATTCACAAGATTGCAGTGGAACAGGATAGGAGACACTTCGTGGATCATAGCTTAATAACTTACCAAGAGAATAAACAAGGATAGAGAAAGACACTGATCCTTCCATTTGCTTTCTGCACTTGTGGACACTGCTTAAGGTTTGGTAGGGTCTTTCCTAACAGACTTCTAGACAGCCAGCAGTCCCTGAAATGGTCAGTACCTGTTGTTTCCCTCAGCCTTACTCTCAGTAACATTCAGGAAGGAGACAAGTACTGACTGAAAGCTTGACAGCTGCTGCCATGTCAGTTATAAAGGCTCTGCTTAGCTCTCAAGGAAGATGAGGCCTTTGTTTGATACAGCCTAAGAAGATTCATATGACAGCTGTGATGTGACTGCCAGTTAAAGTAATGAGTGTTCAATCACAAAAGGTAAGGCAATTGAAACCTTGATGCATACAATTACAGCACCAGCTTACACAGAGATGTTCAGTTTTATTGAACCTGCTGACTTCACCAGAAGACTTTGATTGACAGCTTGACTGCCTTTAAATTCTTGGCTTTGTAAGGGGTGGCACCCAAATGGTAAGAGCAGTATGGGTGGCCATGGTCCTCTAGTCTGACCTTCTGTTCAGCAGAACCCAGCACAGGCTGGGGACTTTATCCAGGGATTCTTCCACTGATCCACAGCAATGGACACAGGGACTTAAGGATTTCTCAGGGGATGAAAAGTTGTTGACTCTACTTCTGTCTTCTGGTTCATGCCACAACATCAAAATATTACAACTCATTTCCACTTTGAATGTATAGGTCCTCACCTCAGCATGAGAAGGATAAAGAGCGGTTTACGCATCTGCATACAAAGAAAAAAACAAGCAGTGAACAGACTTGGAGGCAGAATGGAGACATAGTCTATTTAAAGCTGTTGAGAATTATTAAAGTTCTGAAATTTACTTTTGGAAGAATCAGAGGATGGTATGAACTTCTATACTTGCAGAGAGGAGGCGAGGTGTTGTGGAGATTCAGAATATAAAAAATAATCACATGGGTGATGAATGATCTGTTACTGTCCAAGATGATTGGCTAAACAGTCATTGGCTTTTTATAAAATCATTTCTATAAAATGGTTGAAGGATAGACTTGAGAAAGCCCAGGCGGTCACAGACAACACGTCCAAGACCATGATAAACACGAAGACAACTATAAAGACTTCAATTATGGGAAAATACCTAGGATAACTGGTTGAAATTGAAGGGGATATAAAGACAACATGGAAAGAGGAAGACCATGATATTTCATGTATAAAAGGTACTTAAAGCCAGTTCTAGATTGTCCAAAGATAGGTTTTCTTTGTATCCAGTCTCTTCCACTTAAAACATGTCTGTGACTGTGAGGTACTTCTGTGTGTTATCATCATTATTAAAAGTGAAAAAGTCCCCTAAAATTTAGCAGCTCTTTCTGGAGGTCACAGGACCACATGAACACAGAAGAATGTAAAACCAGCACCTTTTCAGCTTAGCACATTAGTTTCTGCATTACTACTCAGTTCTAAAGTGATTATTCTACTACCACACTTGTCAGGGAAGCCAGAACCGTCCTTCCCAAGGGGTTTTGTGCTGCACATCTTTAATGCTTTCAGGACAAGCCATTTTCAAAACTTTTGTTGTATAGATGAAACAAAGGTGACCTTTATCCTTTATTTTCTCCATTTAAGGTCAGCAGCAGTTCTCTGATCTACTGACAATGGGATATGATGCCCATGGAGAATATCCCATTGTTACCAATGATTAACAGTTGGATTGCACTCCCCTCAGGTTCATAGCTACTCAACGCCTGAGAATTTGAGGATGATGGAGCATCCTGGGTACAGATAAACTCGAGAGTCCTTCCAAGCCAACAAAAATCATCAGCTCTCTAGGAGGTTCTTCACAAGTCAGAGTATCATTTTTGGATTAACATGTGCATGTATCACAAGAGTGGGGAAACCAAATCACTGATAGGAGGTACAAGAGAAGTAGTTTAAGACTGATTATTGTCACTTCTAAACTCTGCTCGCTGTTGCTCACTTTGCAGAAAGAAAATGTCAGAAAGGCAATCACTTATTGTCCACTCTATCTGTGTCTGTGGCAGATGTTTCATTTGAAGTTGTGCTGAGAAGTGCATTCTAAAGCACACAACTTATCCCAAAACCAGCAGTATAATAACATCACGAACCAGCTTCCAAAAGGGCTGCCTGTGGGAGTAGTGTATCAGTCACTTGGAGATATAGTTGCTGATTTTAGCCACAAAAATTTTTATTTCTGGTAGCTCTGTAGAAAAAAAAATCATGCATCAAAGAGAGCTGGACTATGTTTAGGCTAGTGGATTGCCTAGAAATGGTTCAGCCACAAAAGCTCAGCCTTCCTGGCTGCTCAGAGCTCCAAATCCCTATGTAGAGAGAGTCTTGCCCCTATTCTGGCAAGGTGAGGAGCCTGCCCTGGTGAATCCAACTGAGATGTGGCCCCCAGAAAAGTGAGAGTGGCTCTCCTCCCATTCCAGCTGGGCATGGGAGCTGTCAGGAGGAGAAAAGGCAATCCTCCTTGAGCTGCCTCTGCAGCCATTGTCTGAACTAAGTACTGGAACTTGGGGTTACAGAGAGCTCTCCAGGGGAGCCAGGCAGTCTGTGTAGGCTGACAACTACAGTCAACCTTTTTGTAAACAAAACAGAAGGCATGTGAGATTGCCAAAATGCTATCTCTCTGCTACACACTGCAATTTTCTACTGTGAAGTTTAACAGAGTTTTTCTGGATTCATAACAGAAAAGTATCTTGTAGTTCTCAGAAGCTGCAATTTATTAAAAAAAGAATTAAGTTGCTTTGTTTGCATTTTTTTTTTAATAAGAGTATTCATAGGTCCAAGAAAAACAGTTAGCCTGTTCAGATATCCATTTTCAAAAACAGAATTTAAGAAGCTTGTTTTTCAGTGAAAATCTTTAAAGTATTAATGGAATAGAATATTATTTCCTACATATTTTTCATACACTTCCATAATTTTACTTTTCATTTTGGGGGAATTAGATCTACAAATTTCTGAGTTGTTCTACCTATAGATAGGTACAATTAAGAAAACCTTGAATATTTCATTGAGTAGTAAGTCTCTGCAAAGTTTTGGTGCTCATCCAGATCTGATTGAACAGCAGTTAAATTTCCATAGTTTCTGAGGATGAAAAATAGGACTGAAACCCACAGAAAAGTCTGTTCTGCTTCCAATCCTGGCTTGCTGTATGGCAGAAGAAAGCACCTCATTTTACCTCTGTGGTGGAGTATAGAATATAGTGGATTTTTGGGGAAATGTGTTAACCCATCACTGGAAACAGCATTAAATTTCTAATCTCCAAGTCCTCATAGAAGGTTGTTCCCCTTCTGAATATCTCAACTGTAATTACCATTGTGTTTGTGATAGACATATGTATAAGAAGCATCCTATATTGGCTCATGAAACTGTGTCCTAAGTATATATTCATCTATCTGTGCTCAGTAAAATATTGATTATCAAAAGAGGCATCTAAAAATAGTGGGGTGAGAAGAAACAGCAGAAAGATCAACAGGCAGTCAAATCATAAAACATAGGCTCAAATGATTTATCTAGCAGAAATATTTAAAAAGAAAATCTATGACAGAAAAATCAACAGTCATAGATCTCATAGTTCACTAGTTAGTAAAAAGTCTCACAGACCTACAAGCTTGATAATTCTGAATAGAAGATGAAAGCAAAGAAATTTCAGTCTGGCCCTAAATTAAATCACAATTGGGAAAAGAGTATCCAGTCCTGATAAGAGGTCTGTTGTGACTTAACACTACTAAGCTCTTGATTTGTAGAAAAATCCAGAGGGAAACAAAAGGAAAAGAAGGAATACATTAAGCAAAATTACAAGTAATTCTTATTTGGGAATGAAAAGGGGGAATAAAGATAAAGATTTTTTTTCCCCTAGTTGATCCCTCTGCCTTCATGTACCTTTCCATGTGCTCATGCCACCCTTTTTTAGATTTTCTCTTCCATCTTCATTCCTCTGCCTTTAGCTAAATGTTGTGAATCTCTCTGCCTTTTTGAACTGTCATTAAAACAAGGTGTAAGAGACAGCACTGCAGATAAACAGCAATGCATGTCACCTGCTGAGCTGTGCTGTCACTGCCAGCAAAAATGCAAAACATCACACACTCACAATTGGGCAAAACTTCTGAGAATACATAAGAGAGCCTTTGTGTTTCGTCTAAGTGCTTTTTGTTTCACCTGTAGCAGGGAGGGTGAAGCTGGGGTGGGACAAGTGCAGTATCTATTGCTACTGTCAGAGGGCAAAGTGAATGTGATGAATTTAGGGAGTTTTACTCCCCAGGAGAAGAATGACTCCTCAAGAGGCATGATGTATGGTGGAAATGGGACTGTCATTCCCAAAGCTGTAACATCCACAAACAGATTGATAGCAACACTCCCACATTTCCATATGATTTTTTTTTGTTTTGTTTTGGTTTGGTTGTTTTTGGTTTTATTTAAATAAGCAAACAAAACAACTGTTATGGAGAATTTTCAGTCTACCAAAACAGATGTTGCAATATTGGAATTTCCCATGGGAGAGATATTCCAGTGTTTGTTCCATTTTAAACAGGGCTAGAAAATAAAACTGAGTTGATACGTGGTTTGTTTCTTCATAGCCATTGCTGAGGCAGGTGTTTAGAGGATGTGCTAGGCAGATGTTGCACATTGCTGCAATGACTGTAATACCAATTACCATTGATCTGGGTTTTTAAAATCGGTTTTTAAATCTGCCCCTTGTTCGAAGTCAAGAACAGTGAATTACATTGTGGTTCTGTCCCATTATGTGCCAGATTAAGTTTTGCTTTGGCTAAACTGAAGTACTATCTTCAGAACCTCCCCAAGATAACATCTTTTGCTTGGGAACTAGTAAATGTGACCTGATTTGAAAAACAGCCTACAACACCTTTACATGCTTCCCTGTCATCAGCAAGCTTAACTGGGGTTAAGCAGAGGAGAGGAAAATGACAGGAGCCAGGAAAACACGGATTGAGTCCTCAGGGACTTTAAGTAGGAAGGACTCCTGTAAGTTTCTATTGCTTTTCTTGGGCTCCCTTTGCTGCCTTAAAACCACAAAGTTTCTGGACTGAAATCACATAAAGAGGGTAGAAAACAGGTTTTAACCTAGTGCAAACATACATGGTTTCACCTTCTAATGGGTGTGAATCTCAGCAAGCACTTTAACCCAGCCCTTAATTGGGGAGGTACCAGGACCAGCAAACTGTCAGGAGCTTCATCAGAATGGAAGCTGTTTAAGAACAACGAAATAAAGGATTTAGTCTGAAAAGTTCTCCAGCTCTGGCGTAATTAGTTAATTAAACCACAGCCAATAAAATTCTCTACCATGAAAGAACCCAAATATGGATAAAAGAGGAAAGGTGAACCAAAAAAACCATTATGTTTTAATGAGAAAAAACCTTGCCTCCTGAAAAAACAAACAGCAAAAAGCTTCACATGCTTTCACTTGGCAGAGTTTGTACAGCACAAGGTCTTCACCCCACACCGGCCTGTTGTTGTACTAGGTGGAGTTGTTGTACTTTTGTTGTTGTAAAGGTGGAATACTGTGGTCTGGAATGGGATTGCTGCAGTCCCTCAGGCTTTTGTTAATACTCTTCACAAGTGGGAATCCTGTTCCCAGTGTTCATTTCATCTTTCCCCTCGCAAAGAGCTCTTCCCCGCATGGAAGTTGCTAGTGTCCCCAGAGCAAAAAAGAAACTCAAACAATTTAAACTACTAGACATACATACAGCCTTGGGTGCTCAATGGGGGTCATACCCCTAAGTAAATGATTCATGAGACAGATGTACTTCTGCACTGCTTTTTTTTCTAGCAAAGAGATTGCAGCATTTCTAGTGCCACTGAGAATGCAGGAGATTTGTCTGACACCACACAGAGAAGACAGAACTGTCTCTGCCCCTCTCTTCAGCCAGCAGCCTGTGACAGCAACCAACCTGGGCTCTATGAGCCCTGGGCTGGAGGAGCCAGGCTCTGAAGGTGGCTATTCCTTCTTCTGCCTGCTCAGGGGCTGCCCCAGCACTGGCTGAGACAGCAACCAGGAGAGGCTACAAGGACCCAGGGGTGGAGGAAAGATGCAGGGGTCCTCTTGGCTTCATTGCCTGTTCAGCTTATAAGAACATTTGGACCCCTTGCACAGCTAGAAGGGAAGAGGCACAGAGACAGGACAGTTCCAATGCATTTTTTTTTTCCTTTTCACCTCTCTCACTGCCCAACCTTGGCAGCGCTGTTAAATTCCTCCCTGTGGCACTTCCAGGCTGTGAAACTCCACACTGCAGCAGAGAGAAGAGCAGGCATCAAACTTGTGACACATCCTCACCCCAGAGTAACCCAGCCCCTACGCACCCAAATTAGCCAGATTCAAGTTCATTTGGACACTGCCGGCCATCGCAAGCCTGTAGTTCAGGGAGCGTGGGGGCTGTGCATCTTCCTCATTCTGCACCAGCCTTCTGGAGCAGAGGCGTCCCCCACCCTCCCAGCGCCAGCAGAGCGACTGATTCATCAAGCCTGACTCGCCGAGGCAATCTGCCAGACGACTGAGCTGCTGGTGGGGTGTCTTGATGCTGTCAGCTGCCCATATGTCTGTTGGGCAGCTATTGCCTGTGCAATCTCCACTCTGAGAAAAATTCAGAGCGCGGTTTGGGATATCTGCATAAGATCCAATTCTACAATCGAAGATGATTAAATAAACTGATAAAAAAAAGTATTGGGTCGAGCAAATAGCACTTTTATTTGTTTTCTAGTCAAAATGAAGTAAATTATGAGACAATAAATATATTACAATGCTTAGACAAATTCAAAGTGATGGAAGAGGAAGGGGAGGGACGACAGATGGGCAAATACAGCATGAATTCACACCTAGTGCTGGCTGTCTCAAACTGTTCATCTCTGCAAATAAACTAATCTGTAAACCAGGAGCAGCTGAACAAAAGAGGCTTAGGGCATAGCCTTACCTGGCTGTCTCCAGGGAATTTTCATCCACTCTAAAGCATGGCTGTAGCTATGGAGTGGATGGACTCTTTCTCACCCAAGGATGCCAGACCAAAACCTCTCTTTCTTGTCCAGCACAAGTGCATCCATCTCTGCTGTTGTGGCGCACAGGTGTTTCTTTTCAACTCTACAGTGCCCTCTGCCAAAGGCCAAATCCTGTTTCCTTTCTGGACAGAGCCACTTTATTGGATTCTTTACAAATGTTCTAGGACCTAATATGATCATGCTGTGACTCTGAGAGGTCAGTAGGGCTGTGACAATAGGGCAGATCAGCCTGTTGGCCAGGCTGCTTTTCTCTGCTATGAAAATCAGAACTTTTCATATCAAACAGATAAAATTCTCAATGGCATGGGACTAATTCTCTGCTCGTCTTTTATCAATTGTCTGTATTCTGTGGGTTTGGGTCCTGCAAAGATGCTCCTTCTTCAGGCTTCAAGTCAAAAGCATTGTTTTGGGGGTCAGTGTCAGAAAGCACAGAAAGTTCAAAACTCCCAGGCTTCTGGGTTCCAGCAGCGTTATAGTTTTGAGGTTTCTTTAGATAGAAGTACTAGCTTGCTGTCCTCAGCTAGGGCTGGATTACCATTTTGCTTGGCCCTATTACAGATTATTATGGATTACAGGGTAAATGTCTGTACTGTTCTCATATTAGATTGCAAAACAAGACACATTTGGAGGAAAGGGTAGTATACAATGAAATAACCCATGTCTTGTTTTCAAAGGCATCCATTATCTCATATTTTATTTCTTTACTACTGAAAATTTGAGCTACATTTCTCCTGTGCCCTTTTAGGAGCAAAGAAAAGATAAGTGACTTCCTTGTAGTACAAGCCTTCATTGAAAATCTACAAGTACAGCACTCAAAAAATTACACAGAGCATGAACTTGATTTCTGCCTCAAATTTTAAGTTTCTCAGCTTTTCTGAATCCTCTTCTTTCATCTTTCCCTAACCAAAGCATTAACACAAAGACTACTCACTATCAACATCACAACTGAAGCCCCCAAATAGGTTTAAATAAGAAGCAAGTGTTGCATTTGGCTTGCACTGTATCATCTGAAAAGAGACTTCTCACTGGGTGCAAATGCTTTGCTCAGAAAACCTGCCTTTTATAAGCAACTCAAAAAATAACCAGACTTGTAAGGGCTAAAGCTAATCAAGACTTTACAATGTAATTTATTTAGTCCAGTGTATTATTCTCTTTATTTTCTTTTTTATTATTCTTCCCGTGCTTTGTCATTTCCAGTTCTATATTTTTAAGTCATTTCTCTAGGAAAACAAGCTGTATCATTGCTATTATGTGTCAGGGTTAATCAGTTCTGTCATTGAACAAAATGTGTATTTTCTTCAGAAAATAGCCTGAGCCTACAACCAGAAAGCCTGGTGTGAAAGAGAAAGGGTATAATAGGAAATTCAGAGCAAGCAATTAGATAGGTAAGTCTGCAGTTATGCCAGTGAAATAAAGCACTATGTTCTGGCTGTGTTTGCAATTTTGACTTATTCTTTCCCTGCCATCCTCTTTGTCATGTCTCATGTATTTGATAGATAAAATAGTCCTACATAACCAAACAAATATAATTGTTTGCACAGCCCTCAAAACAATATTCACAGTCAGAGCTCAACTGTTCAGCACAGCAAAGACAAGGAAAAGTAGGAACCTACTGCAGGAGGAGCAGGTTCCCTCTTCCAAGACCCTCTTACACCAAGAGTCTAAAAACACATCAGCTTTGAAACAGGCAAAAAGGCTTTCTAATGACTTCAGATGGAAACTGTATGGGGTGGGGTGCCAGAAAGCTGGGGAGGTAGGAGCTGTCAAGGCACCCTCTTTCACCTGCCTACAGCCTGGAACCTGCACGTGAGTAAGTGGGAGCTCAGTTAAGCAGAATGATCTTAAATTGGCAAGGCAATTTTTAGTAATATAGTGTTTTAGAGCACAATATATTTTAAGCATTTTTTAATTTGTATCTCTATTGCAAAACACCTGTAGATAAAAATAAATCATCCTCTCCTTCAAGAAGTTATTTTTCAGCCATTACTTTTACTGTTGGTTCAACACACTTGAAGGAGATTTCTTAGAATTGGTGGTGCTCCAGTTGAAATGGAGGGTTAAGTGAGGGGAGGGAGGAAATTCTTGGCTACAGATTTTGAAATACTAGGAGCAGTTGTCACACTCTGTGGCTGCTGATACCTTTTCCATTCCTCCTAAAAGGACCAGATATCAGCAGATGTGACCCAAAATGAGGAAGAGTGGATCTCTGACACCAGCTAGAGTTCAATGGATGAGCAGTAGAGAGAAAAGGAGTACTGGGTACTTGCTGCAGGCGCTGAAGTGAAAATGCAGAGATCAAGTAGAGCCTCTTGGGTGGTTAGATGTGCATTACATATACAAATTATGGATACGTTAAAGATTTTCATTTAGAGATCAAATTGTTGAATCACCTGAAGCTAAATAAAAATCTTATTTCAATAGTTCATTTTGGCATCAGATGTATAACTTTTTGTTACAATAAAAGGGGGACAGTTATTGGCACTTAGGTTCAGAGCATCTGAGAGAGGGGATGTGCAGATATTATGGGCAAGAACTAGCTCATCTTGCATTCCCCTCGAGTGAAAATGCTCAGCCTAATTGAGCTGAATCAATAACTGGTGGCAGAAATAGAACAGGGTACTGATGTCTTATGCTGAATCACAGAATTACAGAATATTCTGAGTTGGAAGGGTCCCACAAAGATCATTAAAGTCCAAGTCCTGGCCATGCACAGCACTACCCTAAGGATCACATCATATGCTTGAGAGTGCTGTCTAAAGTGATTCTGATTTCCTTTCCACCTTGTCAACATCCCTACATGTGGAGTGAGATGAGAATCAGGTGATTTGCCTTCATATTCAACTCCTGAGGCTGAGCTTGGGTAGAGATGTTGCACAGGACTTCTCCACAGGCCTCAATAAATGTTATTTAGCAGGAGCTAAGCTTTGAAGGAAACGGGAATGCCTCCAACAGGTACTGTCCCACCCTGCCCTGTTCTGCTGGGGCACTGCAGCACAGTCAGCAGCAGTGCAAGCACTTTCTCATGAGCCCTCACATACATCTCACATGCCCGTGTCAGGGGCATATGACACCTAGGGATAAGGGGCCATTTAATATTTTGCCTTTCAAACAAAAAAATGGTCTGGGCAGCATGCATATGTTGGGTTCTGCTCATCCTGAACTCTCCTGAGCTACTCCGACCAATGGATTCCGCATCAGTTTCTGTACAAGCACCAAGTGGATTATAGTTTGTCACAACAATCTAGGATGACTTTAGAGACATTTCTGAGATGAACACCTACTTTTTTTTGCATGTATTAATTTTAATATATATATTTAATATTTTTATATTTCTATTTTTCACTTCATTTTCTGGTAATACATGTATTTTTTCTCATTTTCACAATATTTTCTTTTTTGTTCTTTAAAGATTTCTCATATTGCAAGGGAGGGTGGTGGGGGAAAAAAAAACAAGCACAAACAAAAAACTGAGCAATAAACAACTCCCCAAAAAACACTGTCCCTGTACTTACCCCAGCAAAAGAAAGAAAATAAAAGTAAAAACTTGATGAAAATGTTTTCAGCAGACACAATAAAACCCCACAGTCCCAGAATACAAGTGTCTGTAAAACAGCTTCTTCATTATGAGTGATGTTTTGCAGCAAACTTGCATTTGCTGAGGTTACTCCTGAAGCCAATATACTCCTGCTGCAAACTACTTTCAAATTATCTGAAATACCAAATGTCCAAGCCATACTTCCCTCTGCACTGCTTATATAAATTTTACTTTCCCTTGGACTATGACTTCGTGTTTTTATTTTTATAAAGTGGAGCTCTCTACCTGTCAGTTATAAAAGATTAATACATGCTGATTAATGTCTTAATGTGCTGTTGTGGCCAAATCAAGAAATGTGTGTATGCAACTGGCACAACTCAGCTCATGTGCTGAGGCTGAGTCAGGAATTTTGCTCCAGGGGTGAGCCATGGAGGCAGGTCAGTGCCTACAGAGGCTGGAGATGGGTGGAACTGAAAACTGGGTAGAAGTGAGTCAGGCATTTATCTGTGAGTCTTTATTTGTCTGAACCCAGTGACCAAATCACAAGGACAGATGTTTGTGTCTTTCAGAATAAATGAATCCTCTGTCTTTTCCACGGCTAACCAGTACGCTGTATTTCTAACTTTCCTCAGAGACAGAATTACAAAAATACACTTTGCTACAGCATCAGGCTGTTGGGACAATTTGCCCTACCACCAACAGGACAGGGCTTCCCCTGTTTTCAGTCTTTAGCTGGAAGGGAAAGCACAATAGACTTTCCTTGCAAGAAGCTTTAGACAATGGCATCCTCTCTGATGCTCGGTGTGGCACTGTTGCTTGAGAGAACATCCTTAGGTGAATTCGATATTCCTGAAGTTTGCAGCACCTCAGTCATGAAGCACTTTCTTATTGACACACACTTGACTAGAAGAGTGCATGGGTATATTTATACCACCATGCTGTGGGAAATTCAAGCTCACTTAATTACTTCCTCCCTAGGTTAAAGTATCCACAAGTGTAAATGCTGAAGCTATTTTTTGCTCATGAAAAGGAACTGAACAATCATCTGATTGCTAAACTGCAGCCAATATTTAACTGAGAGGTGACAGGATAGTGGGGATGTCTGTTCAGCCACCCTGTAAAGCACTTGCAGTAAAAGGAGGTGTGTAAACGTAAATCATTATTATAATGTTTAAGTAATCAAATCCATGGCACCACTGTTTAAATAAACTGGAGATGTGGAGTCATTTATTCATATTTGAATGCTTAGACTGCCTGCTACATAAAATATATATTTTAAAAATAAGCTTTCAGAAACATATAAAATACTTCTTTCCCCCTCCCCCCCCCCCCCCCCCAGCACTGAATTCATAAGTTAGGAACACTATTGCAGTACAGTAATTCTTAATTAGTACAGCGGTTTTCATTACTTTCAGTATGAAATACCACAAAATAAAACAGACCTAAATCTCGCATAAATCTAATGGCAGTGTCACACTTCAGATGCACTATTTTCAATGGCTGCCCCTTTGCTTTAATTCAAAATACAGCCAGAAGGCTCAGTATGACCTGGGAAGTTCTACAAAAAACTTGCAGATTTATTCATTTTTAAAAAAGTAGTGAATGTATATATTGCATCAATGCCTGCCGGCCAAAACTGAGACTTGGTCCCCCATCATGTAGGGTGCTGTATGCATGAAAAAACCAGTGTCTCTCCCCAGATGCCTTACTTGAAGTCAAGTGTTGCAGTTATGTAATCCTGCATCTTATTCATGATTACCCCTGTTGCTGCAGACCACACAATGACTTCAAAACAAGTCTCCCCATTTATTTATGTGGGCTACTGGTTCCAGAATATTTTCTAGTATGTTTATCCCTGTGAAGTAAGGTGGTGCTGTCACCCAGTTACCAATGGGAAACTGAGGCTCAAAGATTTCTAGATATTTATATTTCATTTCAATTCCTTATTCAAAATTAATTAAATCTACCAGAGCATAAGTTGCACTGATCTTAAGTCTGATGCTTTTACACATCTAAAACACTTTGAAGTCCAGACTGAGAGGAGTAGGCAAGAATTTTATGACAGAGGAGGTTTCCCAGTGTTCACTCCTTTAACCCTGAGTCCAAGGACAGACATTTCTTTGTAGACCTTGGTCTTCTTCCATCCCTTTCTCTGTTGGACATTGGTTACTCCTTCTGCATGTTTTTCCTTCAAATAAGGAGTGTTTTTCTGTTCTGCATTTTGTAACGAGCTTCTGGTCTCGGCTAAAAGCAATGAGTACAATACACATTTACTGGCACTGGTGTTGATATCACAGAAAAGATGAAAGACTGGAAAGACTGCTGCATTAAAACCCACAGAGTGCAGATCCAGGACCTACTCATTAGATCAGAATCACAAACATGCTCTCTGAGTGCATTGAAAGAGATAAAAACCTGCTATGAGCTTTAGCAAAGGCCCTGAGATAGTAAATACAAGGGGAGGTCAGATAGGAAACCAGACAAACAGTGCTTGTCCTGCTAATCTTCATTATAATGCCATTGGTATATCCAAACTTCAGATTCTGGTACCATTTCAGCTCAGTGCAAATGGAAGGTTCAGCAGACAGCATTTGCCAGAATCTCCCAAAACTTGAATTTTTATGGAGCCATTGCATCCTACTGTAGTCTCCTTTTGCACCATCCTGCCAGTGGAAAATCAAAGCTGGCGTTGAAGGGGAAATGGGACTGGTGTCTTGGGTAATGATCAGGAGAGATGTTGACATCAATGGGGAGAGGAGAACTTCTGCTTTCACTCTTTCACAATGAGGACGATTCTCATGAAAAATTCTTAGCAGAGAGAGAAGCAGATTTCTGTTCTTTTGTGCATACATTTCTTGCTAGTGAAGGATTCCTAAAAGCTGAGCACAGCTGATGTGTCTCAGTCCTGGAATACTGACTGTCTTAGTGTATATTAAGTGCCCATCATTTTAGCAGCTAAGCAGTATCACGTCCCATTTAGCACATACACAGCATTTTATAGAGCAGAGCACTGTAGAAATCCTTTTCCCTTAGGTTTTTCCACACACTCATTGCAGTGATATGCATCTGACCAATTAAAGCAAAACAGCTTTAGTTAATTAACTCTAAGGGACTGAGTGGTTCCCTGACTAGAAGTTGTAAGAACTGGTTTTGATATTATGAGTACCATTGATTAACATTCAGATGCTGGACAATCACTTCATCTTTCCATGCTTCATTTTCCCCTGGTGAAAAATGTAGAGGAAAAAAAATGTTTTCTTTGGTGAAGTACTTTTTAGAGCTGTGAATGAAGAGTTATGCATCATCAGTGAATCTTCAGAAAAGGCCTGATGGGAGATTTTTCAAAATAGCACTGTCCTCACTGAGCTTCTGAAAAACTGAGCCACAACCAAATAAAGCAGCAAAGAAAGCCTCACTGGGAGGTGGAAGTGGGGACATGATAAAAATTTAGGAGTTGTCTAAAATCTTGACATCAACATTTTCTTCCAGACCAGGCTGGCAAGATGGCATGTCTCTTCATTTCTGCCCCTGGCACTCAATTCTCACCCATCCAGCTCCTAGGCTGCATGTCAGTCCTTCTGCATGGTTTATTTTTTTTTTCACCCTGACCATCCTCCTCCCTAGAAAATTGACACCTCCATGTCTGACAACCCCTGAAAACTTCTCTTTCTGGTTGCAGGGATATTCCTGTTCACTGGGCCAAATTCATTTTACAATGAACATATGACTTATACATCTTTCAAAGTGTTTTTCAACCTTACACTGTGCTTAAGATCTTAATTACTGCAGAGTTTTTGTCAAAAGTATTGCCTTGGGAGGAAAAGATGGCACTGGTATGTTTTCTTTCATTCTATTCCTAATACTATAGCATTACTTAAATTTATCTCATCCTTTCATTCTGCTTAACTCCACATAGTTGCAATTCCTAAATACACTGGTTCCACTGTACAGTAGCCAGAGCAAAATAAACAATTTTCACTTTCTAATTGATTTATTACAATATATTTTTACAATTGAGGAATGGAGATGGACATAACTGAATTTCCTCTGATTAATTCAGTATTTGAATAAATGGGCTTTAAAAAATGCTTTTTGGACTTGCTGGACAATATTCCTGCTTTTTGACAGTGACTGAATTTGGAGTAGCAAAATTGATCACTTTATTCTTTCTGTTCTACTGCTGACTCAGATAAAGGTATTGTTGGCACAAAATTTTGTCCATCTCAACTAAACATTCTGTTCTGGAGAAGATTTAAAATTTCATTGATTTCATTGCAAGAGAAGGGTGAGGGGAAAATATCACATGAATGTTTACTACCTCTCCTAAAGAAAACCACCCTGTGGTAAATAAGCAAATAACAAGGCTTTTTGTGGGATCCAGAGGCTGAGTACCATGACTTGATGAGTGCCTCAGCTCTCCCTGCAGGCAGTAGAACAGAGTAGCCACCAGGTAATAACACCAGACCTACCATGAAAATCAATGGCTTTGACTATGTTTTGGCCACAGTTTATTCTCAAATTAGTTTCAAACCCCAAATCCCATTATAGCTCTACCAGATTCAATTTTTCTCCACTGCTTCAGGATGCTCATAAAGCTATAAAAGCTTATATGTTTGGTTCTACTTTTCCATGAGATTCCGACTTCTGCTGGTAGATCAAATACAACCACAGACACAGTTCAGTTCAGAAAAATCGTTGCAATAAAAAGGAAGGACAAGGTGGCTTCTTGGGATTCATCACTACTATGAATATGTCAATCATTCTTTCAATACACAAGAAAAAAACAGTAGTACTGCTTTTCTGTACCGTTCCTACACATTTTTAGTCCCTAAAAATTTATTGTTACTTTACTGCAAGAGTGATTCCTGCTTTACATCATTTAAAATTGGAGGAGTTGTATAACAGGAGGATCATAATGAACTGGGCTGTCTTTTGAAATTATATCTACCTTTTCTTTCATTTAATATGGTATAAAAAATTAAATGCTCCAAAGTTGTCAGCCATTACAGTTGTGTAAAACAGATGTTAATGAAATAAGAAACAAGCTTTTTCATATAGGTGAAAAATGTCTTGTTAGCAACCCCAAATCTTGAATCACAGAATAATTAGAGCCTGTGTTATGGGTAGACAGCACAAATTTCCTCCCACGTTGCTTCCTCTCTAAGTAGTCTGTTTCAATCCCACCTACAGGAGGTGGAAAGGGAAATTTCTGACTTCTAGTCTTCAAGTTTTCCTTTCTTTGTTAAGCCTACTAAGGAGGCTACCAACTGCAGTACTATTTTTTCCCAAACTGAAAATTTTACTGAAAACAGCTGTTGGAAAATGAGTACTACAGAGATTTGCAAAGTGTGACTTGGACAGAAAAGCAATGAACAGACCAACAGGCAAACTGACAAATAGAATGCATATTTATCAGATACTGTTAATGCTACTGGTCAGAGTGCTACCTCAATTCAAAGTCAAATTGAAAAGTCAACGTAAAAGACTTCTTATGTTCATTTCCACCCCCTGCCATCATCAGAAGACCAAACAAAAATGCAATTACCTGTAGATCAGGACTTCATCATCTGAGCAGTTATACTGCAGCTGATACATTTTTACCCGAGGGGCTGACTTGCTGACTGTCCACTTGACCAAAGCTGAGGTAGTGGTCACGTCTGACACCAGGACAGCCCTTTCTGGTGGGCCTTTTGTTTCACCGCGATTGGACTTGGTGGAGCTGGTGATGTCCGAGAGCCTGGATTTCGGTGGAGCTGCTTTGCCTGTGCCATTGCTGAGATGGGGAAGCTGAACAATTGAGAGTTCAATTGTTGCGGTGGACTCTCCTGCAGCATTGGCTGCTATGCATGTGAAAGTTCCATAGTCTTTGGAGGTGGTGATGTGTATATCTAAGGTGCCGTTGTCGTAGACGGCTGTCCTCGAGGAGTTTCCGATGAGGCGGTCATCAGGGGCCACCCAGTGAATGATGGGAGTGGGATCCCCAATGGCTTTGCACTTCAGCGTGGCAGTTTGCCCTTCTAAAACCAGCAGCTTGTGAGTATGTTGTGTAATAAGAGGAGGCTCACAAACAAATTCCTCTTCCCGTACGTACCAGAAGTACCTTCCCTTTAGACTTGGAGGAGAAGCACAAGTTTCCATATCATCATCTCTGTCAAGCCGCCTTAACCACAGTAGCTCACAGTTGCAATGCAGTGGATTTCCCCCAAAGCTGAGGGACAGAGGTGGCGAAAACGGGGTAACAACCAATGGAATTACTTGTGATCTGGCAAATATAGGGTCAGGGGGGAGCTTCTGAAGCCTGTTGGATGTTAGATCCAATCTGGCCAATTTCTGAAGATCTGCAAATGTCCCCTCTGTTATATAATCTATTAGGTTGTGATCTAAACTGAGCTGGTGCAAGTTTATCATCTTTCTTATAGATTCCCAGGGGATGCTTCGGAGGTTATTGTAGGAAAGGTCTAAGTCTTCCAAGGTCAGTAAAAAATCCTCAAAGGCTTCATCAGAAATGCTGCTTAGCTGGTTGTTGTTTAAAATCAAATGCTGAAGGTTAATTAAACCTCTTAAAGTATCCTCTTCAATCTCAGGCAACCTGTTGCTGTCCAGATGCAAAGACCGAAGGCTCTCCAAGTCGGTGAAAGAGTAGGGCTGTATGTAACTAATGGTGTTTCTGGACAAAGTAAGATCAACAAGTCCAGACATATTGGCAAAATCTTGTCGGCTGATATTGATAATAAAGTTGCCCCCAAGACGGAGTTCAACAGTCCTTCGATCTATGTCCAGTGGTACAAAAAGGAGACCCTTGGAGGGACACAAAGTCCCCAGTGACTCAGACAGGTTCTGACAGACACAATATTTGGGACAAGCGTTGACTGTGACAGCCATTCCAAACACCAGGATGCTGCAGAGCAATTTTTCCATTGTAAATCACGCGACAGTACCTGAAAGGTATGAAGAGTGAAAAGGAACATCAGCAATTATGATATAATAATTATGATAACTTTCTTCTTATGTTTTGCCTAACATCTACCTCCAGAGAGATTATGTGATGCCTCCTCACAGGAGTCATACCTAAAGGCATCAACCCTCCAGGATGGGACAGTTATATGTCATAAAAACATGATAAAATATCTTTCTTTCTTTCTTTCTTTCTTTCTTTCTTTCTTTCTTTCTTTCTTTCTTTCTTTCTTTCTTTCTTTCTTTCTTTCTTTCTTTCTTTCTTTCTTTCTTTCTTTCTTTCTTTCTTTCTCTTTCTTTCTTTCTTTCTTTCTTTCTTTCTTTCTTTCTTTCTTTCTCTTTCTTTCTTTCTTTCTTTCTTTCTTTCTTTCTTTCTTTCTTTCTTTCTTTCTTTCTTTCCCTTTCACTACAGATTGCAAGGGTTATTTAAAATCCTGAAAGGATTCATTTGAAATAGTGTCTGCTTCTTTGGGAGTAGAAGTTAGAATCACTATCTATAATAATTACTTTCTGCTGCATAATAACGTGCAATTAGTTTTAGGGTTGAAGCAGCTGACTTTATGGATAAAAATAACTACATTTTTACCCTTCAGTAATGTGGTTAATAATGACCATGTAATTATCTGGCCAGTTCCGGGGCAAGTCACTTGCCCACTCATAATAAAATTAATGATAGGCAGCATTAGAAGCAGAAATGACTTGTGTAATTGCCACCTGGTTTCACCCTGTGCTTAACCAAACCATGGAAAGGGTGACAGCATCTAGCTCCAAAGAGGAGGGAACCAGGAACAGACTGTGCTGCCTTAGGCCCCTGGCAAGATTTTTGACAACTACATGCTCTCTCACTGCAACCCCTATTGTTGTAGTGACAGTGAAGCTCTTGCCTGTCTTCATGGCCTTCTATTGCACCCTGTCAATTCCTCTTTGCACCATCATTTCTCTTTTTTCTAATCTCTCACACACTTTTCCAGCTTAAACTGCAAGGATGTGTCTGAAGAATAAACAGAACTCATGACTGGGCTGGCTTGGAGAGACAATTGTAGCTGGGAGAAGTTGAAGCCCTGCTTCAGGTTTGGGAATATTTACTTACACAGGCTTGCTGACATTCTTCCCACACATACAGGACGTAGGAAAACTTGCTTTCTTTCTGTTTCTCCCTTTCCCAGACCCTGCTATCCAGCAGGGCTGAAGATTCATTTTTAGCCCTCATTCTCCTTCTGAGGAAAGAGGCAGGTAGACAACTATATTTTTGTAAGGGCTCTCCCAGGCTTTTTTGCTAGGATGGTGTGCTCCAGTCTCCAAGACCCTCTCCTGTTGCACTAGCTACAGACACAATTCAGGTTCTCATTTTGGACGTGGCCATTTTGCCTCTCTTTAACCTTCAATCACCATATAAACTTGCAGCAGTGTTTGGCATATGCCATATCCCTTCTCAATTATGCAGGTTCTCATACACGGCAGTTTTTTTGTCAGGTGTTTTGAGTTATTACCCCCCCAGTACAACACACCAAACACAAAACAAAAACTATCTCTTCAGCAATTTTTAAAGAATGCTTTATACAGGTCTTGTTCTACCTTCTTGCGAAAGGAATGAAAACTAAGGGGCCATGTTTGGGGCTCTGCCCAAAAGTTTCCAATTCATGCCTTGGGTAAGGTGGCTTGGCATCTCCTCTCTAGGATATGCAAGATGAGTCAGAAAGCAGGAACTGTAGAAATGTAAGATTCTATGAGTGTTGAACTATGTAGAGTGTGTTCTTTACGGCAAGGTTTTCTCCATGGCGTGATGATGGTAATTATATACTGTTATTACTATTTCATAGCAGAGGAAACGACTGAAGCATCTGTGTTTGCTGAGCTTCACAAACAAGATGAAAGCGAGACACTTTTAGAAAGGATGGCTTGAGAAGCATAATCTTACCTTCAATAGTAAATAAAGGGCTACTGAATAAAATGTTTGGAGATAAGCAAGTGTTATTGATGCAAATCTGTGGCGTACATACCAAAAAGCTATAAATATCCCTTACAATGTTATCAATTGGTAGTTTAGTAAGAGGCAATTGGCTTTTTCAATCTTAATTATAAATATATTATGCAGCTTTAATTTAGTGTGTTACCCTACCAGCTGAAATGATAAACAAAAAGCAGTTTAAAAGGGGGAGAAATAGATACAGTTAATTAGTAATAAGCCCTTTCATAGCTTCTTCCTCATCTACATTCCCACCCTCTGAATATCTATTCAAAAATGTGAATGCACACTTACAACAGCCGTGTCTCCTTTAAGTGTCTCAATTCTCTAACCACATTTTTTCCGGATGCTGGTAAATATCACAGTGCTTCGGGGAGATGGTTGACTCTGAGCGTCAGAGTAAAGAGCATTCATGGGAAAAAAAAGTAAAAATGGGGGGAGGAACAGAAGTTAATTACATAAAATAGGGACTGAAGCACCAATAGCAGGATGTGAAGCAGGAGGCCTAAATGGCAAAGCAAACCCTGATGGGGAAACCATCTGTGGATGGCTCGTAAGCGCATCATCTGCCTGTGTGCGCTTGCACGTGTGCATGAAAGTCACAGAGAGTGCAGCATGTGCTTTTGCCAGCAAGAGGGCAAATTGGCAACAGCCACTGTCATTCCAGCTACTGCATGCACTCGGAAGTACTGATGTAAATATTGTTTGATTACAGAGGGAATTTCTTGCCTTTGTGATAATTTGCTAGCATTTTTATTTCGTGCTTCTGAGCCCTGGGTTTCTCTACAATGTAATACTGAAGTGAGCAGTTCACAATGCAACAAAGAGGGTATAAACCCAAAGGACTTCCTATAGGGCGTTGAAGACTACAGAAATTGCAGGACTCCTTAAGGATAAAATCTAGGACTTCCATAGGGTAAATTATTTCCCTTTCTCTCTCCAAACAGACCAAGCACTTGGGCCAAAGATGAGGTAAGAATTCATAGACTAATAGAATCATAGAATGGTTTGGGTTGGAAGGGACCTCATAGATCATCTAGTTCCAAACCTTCTGCCAAGGGACACCTTTCACTAGACCAGGCTGCTCAGAGCCCCATACAACCTGCACTTGAGCACTTCCAGGGATGATTACAGGTAACACTGCAATTCTTGAGCCTGCACAATTATAATAATATCCTTTAAAATCTAGACTATCCCACAAAGTTATCATAATTGCTAGTTGCCAAGGAGATGGATGCATAATAAAAACTGTTTTGATTTCACTTCTGGTAATTTTCTTGTAAGACAGAAAATAAACTGTCAACTTCAGGTACTGTTTTTGCTGACCGGTATGCTCACCTTGCTCACAAAATCTCTTGTTAACTGCAACACCAAGAATTTTATAAGCTGCTAATGGCAGTCTTGTGATAAGCTCACCATTCTGATTTACATTTTAAAAATATCTATCAGCCTGATAAAGCATGTTTCTCACAGCAAGTCAGTAAATCTGGAAGGGTTCCTGTCTCAGCCCAAGATGAAAAATAGCCCCTTTAGTCCTCTTAGAACATGGATTGGTATGAATTAATATGTGCAAGAGCCATAAACCTTGGTGTTTTGTATTCAAATTTTCCTCATAAAGATACAAATTCTGGGATTTGGCATCTCATTTCAGCAATGTCTCCAAGGCATTTTTTAATTCTATATTCATTGAACTTTGCATTTAAATTCCAATAACCTTTGCCTACCACCGTGCCAAGCAGAAGGTAACTGTCAGACAATTAATATGCAGCATAAAGGCTAGGAAAAAGAGAGAGAGAGAGAAAATTTTAAAAATGAGAGGTGAATGGATAGTGGCTCTGATTCTACAGTTTCCAAGTGCCCTGGGACCCAGGCTCCAGGGATTGTACAGGTGGGCTAAGATAGCTCCCTTCAGTATTATAGGTGCTGTGGAGGAACTGTGTTTTCTTTCCTGAGAGCTGCCTTTTTCCTTGTTCTTTATCTTCTCTTATTTCTGTTTTAAGTGAACTTATGTGACCAGGAAATCCACCCTCAATGCAGAGCTTGAAGGATTGCAGTGATGGGTGAAGCTTCAAATGTATTTTCATAAGCAGTTTAATCAACAAGGCATAAATGAGGATGGGACTGTGTCAGGACACAGTCCTTAATCCCTTGCATTGCCAAAAACCTGTGGAAAGGTAGGATTTGTGTTCTCCCTGATCCATGCAAGTAATTTATGCTTCACTCACCAAGCAATTGCAATGCCCACAAGGAAATTAAATATCTTTGCATCTGGATGCAAAGTAGCACATCCATGGAAACACAGGCTGGGTGTTAGGTCACTGCTGGCTCTGCGAGCACCTGTGAAACTCTCCAGGGTGTCTGAAGTCAATTTGCATCTAGAAAATTACAGGCTCAAATTTAGGATAACCAACACTGCTTTAGTTGAGCTTTTGTCTTTGTTTTGCTTGCCTAGGCTCCAGCATTCTTAGGGGGTAAAGCAGATCTTCATAAGGTGCACATAGACAATGCAATGGAGGTTTTGGCTAGGCCTTTTAAGGAGCTGGTTTCATTGAAAAAAATTAATACCTCTAGCATGTGAAGTGCTTGTTTTCTCCAGCCACCTTACGTTTTACACATCATAAAGCGGGGACATTTACAAGCACACATTTCTCCAGGTGTTTGTAGCTGTCTATACTAAACCCCACTCATATTAATGTGACTGATATTGTTTCCACAGTAACAGAAAAAAGGGAACTCTGGGTAAAGTGTAAGAAATTCACTGCACTTTGTATAAATTTATTTTCTTGACTATTGCATCCATAGCAAGGTTGCAACTAAAAATATTTTTCACCCCCTTACCACCATGAGGTTTATTTATGTGGTTTGATTCTTTTGAGTGCTGTTCTCAAGTTTTCACATTTCCAAGCAGCTGGGAGTCCCTCCTATTTGCTCTGTCCTCCCTAGCCCTGGAAGCAGTTTTAGCTTCCCAGTATTTAGGAAGAGCCAAGCTAAAGGGGTGGATGTGTCCAAGTAAAACTGCCTCATAGGATGGTCCTAAATGTAAGAATATTTTTTGTTAAGGTTGCAGTCTTTAAAAAGCTGGTTGTAACCAGACCCAGAACAGACATAAGGATAATGCATAAAAGCTGGTTTCCAAGAGGGCTCACTCTGTGAATGCTGATTTAATGTATTCAACGTATCCCAAGGAAATACCCAAATATTTTCTTAGGCAGGGCTTTCCCACACAGGAAGATACCAGTCTCATTGTCTTTCATGGGCAAAACCTGTCTCTCTATGTAGGCACTCTTGGAAAGCTTTTCTTCACTTTTCATAATGCTTTCCTGATACTTTCCTGACACCAGTCATGTTATTTCTGTTTTTAAATACTAACATTACCCAATTTCTTATTACTCCCAAGATGGAAGTAATGCATCTATTGAAAGCCTAAATTATCAAAGTAGTTTTCATCTCTCCTAGTTTACTAAAGTATCTAATTTATTTCATTAAAACAGTACTTCCCATACATCTTAAAAGATCAAATCCATATGCTAGTGTTCCGACACACTTAATCTCTGCAATTAGTCACCTCTTCACATTTCAGGTTACTTAGGCCAAAAAACCCCCTGGAACTCTTTGATGAAGTTTTAACATATCACACTTAAAAGACAATAGTAACCCCAAACCTTATCAGCAAAATTTCAGAGTAAGTAAAAAAATTTGTTTCTGCTTGATATATTTAAACTACTAGCAAATGCTTCTTAGGTGAGCTCTTGAAAAGCATAGTACACATTCCTTCCTAGGGTCACTTTCTTGCAGTGTATATGGAAAGGACATTTTGAGCACTAATGTGTGTGTGCTTACTGTCCTGGTTTCAGTTGGGATAGAGTTACTTTCTTCTCAGAATAAATATGATATGTACATAAGGATTGTGATAAATATGTATGTAAATAAGGATTTTCATTTTTCACAGTGGTATTGATCCAGGAGAAACATTTTATGTTTTTTAGTTTCTCTGCCAAAGATGTCCCTGCTGGCTGGGCAGTGTGTGTGTCTAGTAGCCTTAGTGACCCTGGAGCACTTAGATCTACAATGCACTAACATCCTAGTTCCTAAGAAATGTAGCAAGAGCTCTTAAGTACAGAGAAAACCAGGTGTAAGTCTGTTAGATCACTATTCACTATTACTAGCACTTTGCTGAAATGAAGTTACTGTTATAAGCCATTTGGTTTTAAGAAATGTGCAAAATTAGTCAAGATTTTGAGACTCATTTTGTAAGAAAATAAAACTTAGTGAACACATTTTGTGTACTTCCGAGCATCTGCCTGTCTGGCACTTCCCTACAATACATTTGGGACATTTTCATCACTTCAGATAAAATCTGAAGTGCAGAAGCCTCAGAACTATTTACTACTCACACTTTTCAAGAATGCAGAATATAGTAAGTTTCATGAAAGCAGACGAGAGACACTTGGTTAGATTTGTTAGACTTCTGTGAAGGAAATTATGCACTGTTGTGTCCACCTCATGTCTGGAATCAAAGTATCCACATGGAAGACAGACATTATCAACATCTTGGCTACTGAAAAGGCTTTAACCCGCATTCAGCCTTTTTAGACAACAATCAATCCACTCTGCTGTTAAGATGTTCTTACACGGTCATGCTATAATACCAGGACTGGGTCAACTGGGGACACACATCCTTTGGAAGATGGACTTCCTTCTAGTTTCCATCCAAAGGGTACAGGTGCCACAACTTCCTTATCTCTGGAACTTGTCTGATCTGACATCATGCCACTTGAAGCTGGGGCTGAAAAGCCTTCAAACACACACAGAGAACAGAGCAAAAGAAACATGGCCCTAAAATTCCTCTTGGAAATTAGCCTAAATTTCTTGTGCTGCAGAAGATGGAAATTTTTACTCTAGAATGATGCCTACCTGCAATGCAAAGATCAGTCTCACTTGTATCTGTCATGAAGCTTACTGTTCAATTTTTAATTGCTGAGTGCTGACTGTAGTAACTAGATTCATCCAGTCCTGTAGCATACATCCAATAGGCATCCTTGATCTACTCAGTCATTAAATATTGTACTCTGGAAAAATACGTACACAAAACACATTATTTCCAAATGAAACTATTACGTCTCAGAAACACTAGAAACAGATATTTTTAATGCTTCATCTACTTCTTACTTCTTTAATGCTTCATCAACTTTCTTAAAGTTGACTCATGAACAGTCTTAAAAACAAGTTTTGTCACATGGGCTGATACTTGCCAGTGGGTAAAACTTCTGACAAAATAGAAGAAAAAATATACAGCTCTATCCAGAACTTGTGAATGGTACATTATAACCTTAATAATCATAGCCAGATTTTGTTGACTAGTGTGATTTTATCTGTGAAAACAGTTGTACCATTCTACCTTCACTGACTGGAAAACACAGGCTTTAGCTCCCTGATTTGTTGGCACAAAACAGTGTTTAGCACCTGGATGGTTTTCAGTAATGCACAAAATTTAAATGTGCAAGCAGTTACTTGTAAGCATGCAAAAACAAATTGAAGACAAAGAGGCCATTTAGAAAATCCAAGTGTGTATGCTTGGTACACAGACACACTGAGGTGTGTTGCAGCAGCTGCAGGTCTACCTGGGCAGTTTCCTAGAGCTTTCCAGTGCAGTCACATCTGTGCAGGATGGTGATTTCCCCTGACAGGTACACAGGACACAAGGAGCAGCATTTTCAACGCCACTAATTGTAAATGGCTTGAGCACTAATTATAAATGGCTTGGGCTGGTCTGTTTTTTCTCTCCCACAGACCATTTGAAGGTCCATTCATTTCTGGTTGTTCATTTAACGCCTGTCAACATTTATCTTATTTTAATGCTGTGTGTCAGTCTCTATCAGATTTGATTTACAAGCTCATGAGTCAGCTAAGTTGGCCCCTCTGCTATTTTTAGCCATACAGTTCATTTATTTATCTTGTTCTTTACAGCAATCCTACAGTTTGCTTTATCAGCACAGTAGAGAAGTTACCAGTTATTCTGTTTCTTACTCCTTTTGGACACACACAGAAGCTGCAAAGGTGCTAAGGAGCAAGTCTTTCAGAGATATTGCCTGTGGCATGAAACATAAATGTCCATCAACAGACCCTACTGCTTTCTGCAAACACAACTGAAGGCCTCTTCTCATGGTCTGAATCCAAGTTCCCCTTGCCTCTGAGCCATTACAGAAAATCCTCAGGTAACTCTTTAGCTTACTTTAATTCTCATACAAGTCCTTATGCATTCTTATTTCCTTCCACATCAAAGGAAGAGCAGAATAATTAGAACTGGGATTCTCTTCTTTATCTGGGATTGTTCCTTTTTAATTTTTTTTTCAATTTTTCTTTTATTGACCCTTCATTCAGCCTTAGAGACAAAGTCTGCAATATTCCATAGGAAGTGTTCTTGGAGTTCAGACTGCAGTTTTTCTTTCATGTATAATCTATTTGCAAAGAGGCCCTAGTAGCAAATCCAAAGCATACAAAACTAAAGATATTTTTCTGATTTTCTTCTCATAAACGTAATTGGACACACAAAGTGATATGCAAAGATCTGGAAATCCTTTGAAACATAAGCAAGGCAAATTTAAGTCCACATTTAAAAAACAAAACAATCACTTTTGCGAAATGCCCCAAGTTTCCTAAGGATGTTAACATGGGCATTTGGTGGCAGAGGTCCCCTGTTACAGGAATACAACCCCAGTGGCTTGTCCCTTGTTCGCACATGGTTCAGTGAGAAATTAGCAGAGTTCTGAGAAGGAAACATGAGAACCCTGCTATGCCAACACATGGCCTCTACAGTCCCTGGACTCTTTCAGCAGCTTGGTAAACCTTCTGCCATATTTTCTTGCTTTTCACTTTGGATGGAACTAGATCTGTCCATTAAATTTCTCTTTCTAGCACTTCTCCCTTTTTAATTGACATGCAGGAGGATAATTTACTGTTTCTCTGGAGGACTTACCATTCCTATTACTTCTACCATGAGAAGAGAAGATTTTCAAATTTGTAGACTTTGTTGCATCTGGTGACAGTTACCTATTTCCAAACAGATGTAAATTGATGGGAAAGAGAAAGGAGGACTTTTGGAAATACCAGTTCTTTCACACCAGAAGCCTAATGCACTTTAAAAAAGAGACAACTTCTATGAGGTTTAAAGAGACGAGTAAGAAGAGGCACAGTCTGCTTCAAATGTTTTACCCAAGATAATTCACCAGATTCCTCATGGAAAACCCAACTCTCATGCCTTCTCTTTGCACATTGGTGTTTCCACTTGTACGGCCTATCACTGTAAAATTTTTTAACACAGATCTAGTGTCATGGATGGTGTTTACATAATTGCATTGAAAGGAGAGATGTCGTGATTGTGTCTCTGGGGAAGAAATCTGGCTTTAACATTAACATTAACTCCTGGATAACTTCATCATGTCTTGCTATGTATGTAACCTTAGATGAGTTTAAATTAACTTCTCTTTCTCCTCTGTAAGATAATTATAAGTACTGACTTCTGCTAATCAGTTGTTTATGAGGTATCTGGAAAGGTGTGTGCATGTAAGAACAGTTTATGGAGAAGACTTATAGCACAGGAAGAGAGATGGCAGATAAGAGACATCTTGTACAGCCTTTTCTCTTGCTCAGCCATTAGCTCTTCACCACCCCAAGACTGACATTCAGCAGAAGGCAGAGGTAGTGTGTGTCTGTGTATGGCTGAAGTGACTTTGTCCCCAGTGCCCCATTTGCTGCCCCAAGTGCCTGCAGAACAGAAGCCCGTGAAACACACTTTAAGTCCTTTTCTGACATCTCAGGTTCTTCTTCTCCAATGGCTTAGCCACAGGCTCACCTGTCACCAGGAGGAAGTTCATATAAAGTGGAGTAGGTTTCAAAATTTCCTGACTGTGAAGAAACCTTGACCAGTACAAATAAGTACACCAGGAAACAGCACCAGGAAAGCAAATGTAAAGGAAATAAAAAGAATTCCTAATCTGTTCCTTTTTAAATAACAAGAGTACATCATGATATTTCAGTCATGTTAAAGAGACTGAATGCTTTTGCCCTTTCCAAAAGGCAACAGAGCTGGTGAAGGGTCTGGAGCACAAGTCTTATCAGGAGTGGCTGAGAGAAATGGGGTTATTTCACCTGGAAAAAAGGATGATCGGGGGGACCTTATTGTTCTCTACAACTACCTAAAAGGAGGTTGTGGGTGGGTAAGAGTTGATCTCATCTCTCAGGTATCAAGCAGTAGAACAAAAGGAAATAGCCTCAAGTTGTACTAGAACAGGTTTAGATTTAATATAAGAAAAATCTCTTCACCAAAAGGTTTATCAAGCGCTGGAACATGTTGTCCCAGAAAGTAGTTAAGACACCATCCCTGAAGGTGTTTAAAAGATGTGTCACTTAGAGACACGTTTTACTGGTTGGACTCAGTGATCTTAAAGGCCTTTTCCAATCTAAACAATTTTATGATTCCATAAGTGTGCTGTTTGATTGAATCATAGAATGGTTTTGGCTGGAAGGGATCATAAACATCATCTAGTTCGAGCCCCCCTTCAGGGACACCTTTCACTAGACCAGGTTGCTCAAACCACCAACAAACCTGGTGTTGAACAGCTCCTAGTATGGGGCATCCACAAGTTTACTGGGCAACCTCTTCCAGTATCTCACCACCTGCACAACAAAGAACTTTTTCCTAGCATCCAATCTAAATCTACTGTCTTTCAGCTTGAAGCGATTCCATGTTGTCCTGTTACTACAGCTCCTGAGGAAGAGTCCCTCTCTGGTTTCCCTTTAGGCTCCCTCCGGATACTGGTGGGTTCCTGTGAGATCTCAGCACATCCCTTTCCTCTCCAGGCTGAATAGACCCAACTCTCTCAGCCTCTCTTCATCGGTCAGGTGCTCCAGTGCTTTTAACAACTTCATGGCCCTTCTCTACACTTGCTCCAATAGTTCTCCATCCTTCCTAAGCTGGGGGCACAGAACTGTATGCAGTACTCTAGCTGTTGTCTCACAAGAATAGAGGAAAGGGGTAAAACCACTTTCCTGCCTTGCTGACCACGCTGCTTTGGATGCAGCCCAGGATATTGTTGGCTTTCTGTGCTGCAAGTCCACAGTGCCAGCTCATGTTGAGCTGCTCATCAAACTCCATCTGGTCTGCAGAGACCTTGTTCCAGGAAAGATGGAAAGTCTTTCAGGTTAGTCTGCAGGAATGTGAGTGGAAAGCAAGATGAGGAAAGCTGATTTTCTGCTACACTTGCTATGTTTATTTATGAGGAAACAAAAGTCTTCAAACCCCAGGGCTCTCTGTGCAACACCTTTCATTGGCACTAAGTCAGCAGAAAAAGAACAAGTCTCTTAAAATTAAAATGAAGGGAAAACGTGATAAAATAAAATATATAAGACCCCAATATTTCAAATATATATTCTGCTTCACTTTGCAGTTTCTGCTCACCAACTATGCTCAGAATGACAGTCTTATCAGATAAGAGCAGCCAGCTGCTATACGCTGCATTTAAATTTATATTGCCAACAACAGGCTCCATTACCCAAGGATTTTCTTGTTGCATTCCTAATACTGTCTTTCTGTATGCTTTATTGTTTCTCATTTCCTTACATATTCTTTACTTTCTAGTGTGTACTAACATATCCTGGTATTTGTTTCACATATTTTGGGTTTTTTTTGCTTAGCCTGTCTTTGACTAGTTTTCCTTTTTTGTGCCTCTAAACTCTTTCTGCTTCTCAAATGCCATCTTTAAAGCTGCTGTCTTACACTCTTTTTGCTGTTTCATTCTTGCTTTCTGCTGCATCCCACAACCCTTCATGCCTTAATCATTTGATCACTGCAGTTCTTTGATGTGTGAGGCTTCCAGTTCAGTCCCAATTTAATTATGTTTTTTAGAAGACTGACCTCTGTGGTCCCAATTTGTTCAAGACATTTCCTTCATTGATCCAAGGCCAGATCCCTTTACTGCCTGTTCTAAGCTAGATTCCTGATATTAGAAGCAGCCATGTATTAGCACTTAAGGTCAGTTTGCATATATCAGCAGTTAATTGCACTGATTTATTTGTAGTAGATACAACACACTCTTCCCTGCCCTGAGGTCTAGATGCATTAACACAAAATCAAGGGGAAATAATTAGAGGCATTCTCATACTAGAGCAGATGCACTTTCTTCACTGTTCATAAGAATAGTCAAAGAATAGATGGCTTTTCCAGTAAATTGCAACACATCCCAAAGGTCTACATATTTATTTTCTGTTGGGCTGTTACGAAAACAGTGTCCAGCATTATTGAACTTTCCCTTCTTGAATTCTCCACCTACCATCTACTCTTCAGGAAATAATCAGAAAGATGGTTCAAGCTTTGAGGTGGAAAGTGAAATCAGTGTTTTCCAGAAAGAACAAGAGTCCTGTAGAACAATTACAAAGTAAAACACATTGTCTTGATGGTACCCAGACTGGCTGGAATCTAGCTTTGTCTATAAAATACCTGTCTGACATACATGAATATCTCCCTACATGTGCTTTCCTCAGCAGAGTAGCAAAAAAATATGGAAAACTGAAATAAAATTTCCCTTCCAGGGAGGGATAACTGCAATATTTTAGCAAGGAGAAGTGGGAAAAAGTGATGATTGCTGCTGTTCATTGCTTCCACAGGGTCTGCAGTTTCCTCTGACTCTACTTGTGAAGGGTGCAGAGCACAGTAATGGCACTGAGCCACTGAGCTCCGTGTCCAGCAGGCATGAGGAGTGGCAAAGGTCTCTCTGCATTAGACTGAGCTAATTAAATACAGCTCTGTGCTTGACAGGATCTACAAGTGTCTCAATCTACTTTGTCCAGTTGTACCCAAGGATGATATTGCATCTAAGCAGACCAGCACAAACACCTTACCCTTGCTTGCTGCCAAAAGCTACCAGCCTGAATAAGATCAGCACAAAGGTTACACTTAACCTGACAGAATTGCCAAGGAAACTGAGCCTCTGGATAAAATCAGAGCTGCTTCAGGCCCACAGTGCTCCTTCTCCAAAGCAGGAAGCTCAGACATTTTGATGACATGTCTGCTGCTGTGAGAGAAAAGGTGATGATCTCCTGGAGTGAGGTCCTGGCCTATACAGTGAGAGGTGCTGAAATTCAGAGTCATCTTGACAGTCCCTAGTTCCTCACCATGATCATCATGAGATGCTGCTTTTCATGTAGGTGGAAAAGTTTTGTTTTGAATGAGTTTTTCAGTTTAAATATAGGAGAAAATCTCCATCTTCTCCATTATGCTACTTGTATACATATGATCAAGAGGTGTGAGAAAACACAGAAATTCTTTTCAGAAGATGGATGTTGAAATAAAAGAAGAGATTAAATTAATCAGATAATAATAATAATTCAGGATCAAATAAAAATTAAGCCTTGGATTATCACAATTCACAGTGATTTTCCAACATATGTTTAAATAACCTAAGGAGCATATCTCTTAACTCAACCAAGCAACTCACAGAGCAGCACCTTTCAGTCTCAGAAATATTTTAGAACACCCAAACTGCTTTCCCAGGTTAAATTTATCTGCCCAACACACACTCAACTCATTTTTCTGCTTCTGAGTTTGCTCACACCAAGGTCTGCAAACACATACATCCTTGTAACAGCTGCTCAGAATGGGAAGTGTCCATCCTGCAGGAATAGCTTTCTGCTTGGCATTTTCCCACTCATGCTGTTTTCTGCTTATTGACTCATGGAAGGCATTTTGTGTGTCTGAATTCTGGAGACTGATCTGATTCCTCCTTTTTCTGAACTAGAGTCCAAAGTCTCCATTTTTATAACCTGTGGGAGGTTTGCCCAAGTGAATTGTGAGTAAGGATTTCAATACATGAACATCTGAGTCACAAACTCCTTGATAAAACCACCAAAAAATGGCAAAATATCCCTGTCCAATGTATTGGAAGCTGTATTACAAGGGTATCTCAGCTCTTCTTATACAAAGGTACTCAGTGGTATCTCCTGGCAATAAAAATAAGGATGATGAATACAACATCTGTGGCAGTCCCTCTGCAGGTCCCGTTACCAGGATAGCAGTGAGTGTTTGACACTTCTTTGCCCAAAAAACCATCAAATCTTTGATTTTGCTGTAAAGCTCTAAACAAACACAACAGTTTAACCTCCTCTGAAAGTACTTCTTGATTTCATTCAGATAATCTTGTTTACTTCATCTCTTTTCAATAGCTTGTTTTTCCTTGGATCTCTGACATACACTGGAGTATACTCATGCTTCCTTTCCTATTCATCAGTGGTAAGGGTGCACTGTGGGTGTGCCAGATGCCCAGGAGTCTCTAATTTCCTTGGTAACAGCAAAGGGTTACTAATCCAGAGAAAATAAAAGTGAAATGCAATGCAGTCGCTGAGATAAGGGTTAGGATGCTTGATGTCCTCTCCTGGTATTTAGTCTGTAATCTCTGTGAAGATGTTATCCCACTCTGTGCTTTATTTTCATCAGTGACTGAAGAGGAAAATTATGTTGCCCATTAGACAGTACTGAGAGTCAAAACATAATGTTATATTTAAGGATATAATAACACATTGGGAACTAGAAAAAAGACATCACAATAGGAAATGTTAAGTACCTGTCAACATCCACATAGTTGATTCAGCTGCAAGCCATGTTTGTGCGGGTGTGCACCACAAGCACATAGCAGCAGAAGGCAGCAGACACAGCAATAGGTGCCCAGAGGGCTCTCCAGTGATGCTGACATATAGCAAGGAACGGTTTCCAGAAGCCCCTGGGGAGACTCCGGCACCCCTGGAGGAGCTATTCTTAATATATCAGAGACCTCGTTTCAGACCAAGCTCCTGAGGGAGATTGCATCCCTGCACATTTGGGACATTTTGGTGGGACTGGGGCTTTGCCCGCAGGCTGACAAAGGGTCTGTGTCACCACACGATGTGGCTGTGACAAGGTCAGCACACTGCACAGCTCCAGAAACTAGGAGAAAGAGATCAACGGGATCTTCTCCAGGACTCTGCAGGTGCAAACAAAAACCCCAGCTTCTGGTGGGGCTGATGAAGGGCCAGCCATGTGGAAAACAGCTTTGTGAAAATTATCTGGGAATCCTGGTGGATATCTCGTTGAACCTGCATCTGAAACACACCTTTGTGCCAAAGAACAACCTTCAGGCAAAGCGTTGCCTGCAGTTGAGGGAGGCTTTTCTTCTGTATTCAGCACTGGTGAAACAATTCTGGACTGATGGGTCGGTCCAACCATGACCTTCCCAGGGCTAAAGACACAAGGCCATACTGGAGTGAGCTCAGAGAAGTGCCACAAAGATGGTTAAGGGGCTGGAGCCACCCTATAATGAAGACTGAGATAGACTGTTCAGCTTTGAGAAGACTCAGGGGGAACCTTACCAGTATGTACAAATACTTGCTGAGGGGGAATAAAGAAGATGGAGCCAGAATCTTCTCAGTTGTATTCAGGACAAGACAAAATAGACAAAATTGAAATACAGTCATTTCCACTGCAACACAAGAAAATACATTCCATACCATGAAGACAGTTAAATACCAGAATGGGTTTTCCAGAGAAGTCAAGGAGTTCCCATCCTAGGATATGTGTAAATCCTGCCTGAACACAGTCCTGGCCAGCCTGTCCTATCTGACCCTGCTTTGAGCAGGCAGGTGGACCAAATGATCTCCCAAGGTCTTTCAACTATTCTAGGTGTAAATAGTGTACTTTTATGTTACTTATCTAAAGGGCATTCTTGATCTCAATGCAGAGGTAAAACAGCTTCTGCCTTTGTACTGTACATCATATCTCTTGCAACTTTGAACATAATGCAAGACAAGTAACTAGGGAATTCAACAATAATGAACTCTTTTCATAAGGAAATTAATTTCTAGTAAATATGATTCTGTCAAACCAGCTCTTATTATAGCAAATACCTCACTCTAGAACACAAGCTAATGATTTCCCTCATTCATCACACTTTGTAGTCCTGGCTTAGGTACCAGGCATTGCTGAGAACCACCAACATTCATGGATCAATATTCCATACACAAGCAGGGTTAGATTGCACTGGTTGATAAATTATGGTAAACTCATTTCTAGAAATCAATTATTTTTTAAAATGTCTGAGAATGATTGCAACTGAATGTTGCTTAGGGAAGCAAAGGTCCTAGACTCCCCCTTTCACTACTGCCCACTTAAATCAACTGAAATCACATTTTTTTACTTTTGGTTTCTTTTTTCCCCCACTTAATGTAAATAGTGAATGCAGCTGAAGTCATCATTTTTTCCTATGACTGTCAGAGGAGTGGGGTGCAAAGAGGGGGTGGATGGGGTAGGTGAAGGGAAGCAGATTTGTGCTCATCACTCTATGGAAAAAAATTGAGAACACAGATAAAATAAGATTAATTATGACACTTAAACAAAGGAAGGGTCCCAGTTCCATCTTTCTGGCTCATCCTGACTTTCTGTATTTCCTGGCTCGATGGTTCAGTGCATGTGTTTCATTACAGCAATGAACTTGAACATGCAAATTTTCTCTGGTGCAAGGTGAAGATTAGAGATAACTGGAATTGTGTATTTTAATGTCTTTCCAGGAAAAGTGTTTTATATAATATGGCTATGAATACAATCTAAGGGATTCAAACCTTTAAAGTAAAGCTCCATCCCCAGAGATATAGATGCATGTTTGCCATCAAGTAAAGAACCTCGGAACACAGAAATGGCAGAAACAAGGTCAGAAAACAGATCAAAGCTAACATAATACGGAAATATTTCCCTCGAGTATCATATCTTCCATTTGACCACAGCTCATGCTGAAGAATATGGTGAGACGCTGCAATGAAAGATGATAAGAGTATAGCTACAGGGAGAGCCTGCAAACAGAAAGGCACACCCTAAATCAGTGATGGAGCTTGTAGGAATACCTTGATGGAGCTTGTAGGAATACCTTTGAGTTGCTTTACTGCTCCCCAGTATATGAGGGCCAGATAACAAAGCAAGTTTTATTGTTACCTGTCAAACTGGTACATCATCGCTGCAATGACATACAAGCCCAAAATATTTCCAGCATGTTTCATCTCAAACACAGAATGTTTGTATCTCTGTGCCAAATAGAGCCAAAATAATCCTTCTGTCAAACTGTTCATAACCTGACAACCACTGTGGTATTGTTGAAGCATGAAAGAAACCTAATTTCTCCTGATAAAGTGTCTATTGATGAAAAGCCTTCAGTTTCTAGGATTTTGCCACCCTCAAAATCCAGTAAAAGTGTGAGTTACTCCTTTACCAGCATGAGTCAGGAAGCAGCTGGGAAACTGCTTTGCATATGATGCAATGTCCTGAAATAATATGAACATCTCAAGGTTGGAATATACTCACACAGTGCAGCTGCTTATCAAAATGCAAGCAAATGATTAATCAAAGCACAGAGAGCTTGGGAGAAAATGCAGCAGGTCCCTTATCCTTTCAGGCACCTAATTCACTATTTCCCAGCTTTTCCAAACCACTATGTTTGAACTGGGTCCTTGTAGGAAGTTATAATTTCTTCAAGAAATTGCCAGCATGAGGAGAATATTCTTTAATGACAGGGCTAATTTTACAGGCTGCTGTTCAACCTCTTTGTACAGAAATTATCTAAGAGGTTGGATGAAGTAAACATGGGGGGTTGGAAATGCCAAGAACTTAGGACTTCTTAAACCTGGTAATACCTCAATTGCAGATGTGCTGGAGTCAGTTGAAGCCTTCAGCATTTAACCCATGTTTATCACTCCACATTTGAAATAATTAGTAAAAAATTGGTTCCATTAGTTTTGAAAAATTTGGTCATCAGAATTAAGGTAAGACCAGCCCCTCTGTCTGAAGCCCCTGATTATATATAATTTTAAAAAAATTTCATTCCTGTAGTGCAAAAGGAAGGAGAAATTTAAATATGGGGCTTGAATAGATTGGTTAAATTGGTTGCAAATTAATAAAACATGGAAGAATTATATAAGACTTGTTATTTTTCTTTTGAGGTTTTCACCTTCTTGTAATAGTAATTGTTTAAGATTATATAACTTTAAGAATTTCTATTTCAGGATATTCCTGATAACTGATATTAGGAGTCCTGGAGTGATGAGGTATGTATTTGGCCTTTCATAGCCTTGCTTTTTGTAAAGTTTTCACGGAAATTTCCATGGCTGGAAATGGGATGAAAGGCAGGAGACTGGATATTACTGACAGTGGCACAACTGCATGCCTAGAGCTCCAACCTTGCCATCTTGTTCCTCCCTGGCTGCTGTAAACTGCAGTCAGAACACATTTCCCTAAGGAGGCAGCATATCATTGTTATATAGTCTTTAAATGCTTTACAGGGTCTTAATTTCACAGATGGATCCATGGATGCTTTAATAGAACTATTTTATTTTTTTTAAGGAGGACAGATTGGAGAAAAAAAAACAATACAAAAAATGAAATATATATAGCAATGACTAACTGTCTACAAATAGTTGAAACATCTGACTGTTAAAGATGAAAAGGAATTGTTTAACACGTTGCAGAAGTATATAAATCATCAGAATTTAGTGTGCATGAAACAGCTGAAGATGAAAAGGGAAGATGATCTTGTTGTGCACAGGCAATTAAATTCACAGCTTTGTCACAGAAAACTGGTATTTGTCCTCTGGAAACTCTCTTAATATTTTCCATGTGAGTTCTCTTTCCTTACAATGAAATCAAAGACTTTCAGTCCTCATTGTTTTATGTTCCTGTCAACATATTTGAAAGAAGTTTGGGCCTAAATTGTTTCTTTCATTGCATTCACATAATATAAGCAAATTATATACCAAATTGCTTTGGGGACCTCTCAGCACTGCCCTAATTAAATAATTATACTTGCACACAAAGTGCCTTATAAATGTTAAATGTCATATTTTACCTAGTCTAATTATATTATGTACCTAGTCCTATAATGTATAATAAATTACTGTTTTCAAAGGCTAATTCAACCCAAATATCAGGAGTCTCATTAAAGGCAAAGGCTACAATTTCAAAGAATCTTAGTGGTTTAGGAGCTTCTGGCATATTTCAAAAAAAAAAGGAAAATAGCACCTGCAGACTTTGGGTATCATTGAGACCCTTTGGGAATCTTACTTTTGGGTAACTAAATAATCCAAACTTTTTATAAAGTTATGAAGGACTGCTAAGGACTTCTGAAATTTTGAACTCAGAATTCTTGTTTGTGAAAAGTCTCCCAGGAAATCAATGGGAGTCACATTGCTAAAAAGAATATTTAAATGATCTGGACAAAGCACTCAAAATTTGTCTCAGAAAAAATCCTTGAGTAATGAATACAGACCACGTGCTAGAAGAAGTATAGACCACTTTAAGCTAACAGGTATTTTTTTGATCTCACTCTCCAGTAAGTCTTTTGAAGAACATTATTTTTTTCCTAATGGCAAAATTAATAGAAGAAACCTTTCTTCAGTGCAGCCTTGCATTCACTGTTTTAGTACACTGGAGAGTAAAGCTCCTTTATTAATATACTCTACACTCACAGACATATCAAATAATATGTCAAAAGATAAGAAAGGAAAGCAAAGAACTTGGGTGACATTTGTTGACATTTCCAACACAGAGGAAACAAACAAGTTATTCCATAGCTGAATGTTAAAAAGGCCGTGGAGAGTGAGCTTCCCCTCATCAATATGGCCCTTGGGGCATTTTTAGCTCAGCCTGATATTATGTTCCCTAGTAGAAGGCATTCCTGCAACATGGGAAGACAGGGAAGGCTCCTCTCAGCTCTCTGAAGACCTCAAAAAAAAGGTCACCAGATCTTTTATTTTCATTTACATTTTTTAAATATCAAGATCACTTTTAAAAGAGAATAATCAAGATGCTCAGCCTGCATCTAAACAAATCTTCAGCTCCATACAGAAATGAAAATCAAAATACAAGTGGTTTATTTCATTTTTATTTAAAATTCAAAAAGAGGTTGGAAGTTCTTTATTTTTCTTCTTTCCTTTTCTGAAATCATGTTAAAATCCCATTAGAGTGCAACCAAGAAACATCAAAAACCTTAATATGGCCTGAGGGTGGCTTACTACAAAGCCATGTGCTAATAATACCTCACATTTATAGCTCTTTTCAGCCAGAACTGGATCCCCAGGCTGTGCAGATACTGTGTATGCAGGAATAATAATTTTGAGCCCCCTTGCTGACATGTGTCTCTCTCCATAGGGGCTCAACACCCAGACCCCAGTGCTCTATACTTTGGAGCTGGGGGGCACCATGTGTTATGGAACCTCTACAGAGAACCTCAGTAGAGCAAGAAGCAAACAGATGAGCTGGAACTCGCTAGAAAATAGAAGCTGTGAGACCTATCCTTGCAGAAGGTGCCTTGGGCTCACTGAAGAAACAGCCACATTGCTGCAGGACGTGCCCTGGAGCCTTCTGGAGGCTCTGGCTAAAACCAG